>NC_139036.1:13693432-13848496 GCF_964662115.1 Mustela nivalis
CCTACTCAATTGTGGAAGACTGAAAGCTTCCCTCCTAAGAGCAGCAACAAGACAAGAATGACCACTGTCACTGCATCAATTGAACATAGTACTGAAAGTTCTAGCTAGAGCAATTAGACAAGAAAAAGAAATAAGACATCTAAATTGGAAAGGAGAAAGTTAAATTATCTCTGTTCACAAATAACATGATTTTATATGTAAAGTCCCTAAAAGTTACACACACACACACACACACACACACACACACACACACTTATTAGAGCTAATGGTAAGTTGTAGGATAAAATTGAAACACAAATATATATATTTGCAGCAAACAATTCTAAAAGGAAATTAAGAAAACAATTCCATTTACAAAGGCATAAAAAAAGAATAAAATGCTTAGAAATAATCTTAACCAAGGTAGCAAAAACACATTCACTGAAAAACTACTAAACATGACTGAAATTAAAGAAGACTTAAACAAGGACATCCTATGTTCATGGACTGGAAGACTTAATATTAAGATGGCAATACTACCCAAGGTGATCTACAGATCCAATGTAATCCTTAACAAAATCCCAGTAACTTTTTTATACAAATACAAAAATTCATCCTAAGACTTCATATGGAATTGCAAGGAACCCTGAATAAACCAAAACAACTTTGAGGAATAAGAATAGTTGGAGGGGGGCACCTGGGTGGATCAGTGGGTTGAGCCTCTGCCTTCAGCTCAGGTCGTGGTGTCAGGGTCCTGGGATCAAGCCCTGTATCGGGCTTTCTGCTCGGCAGGGAGCCTGCTTCCCCCTCTCTCTCTCTCTGCTTGCCTTGCTTGTGATCTCTCTCTCTCTCTCTATGCCAAATAAATAAATAAAATCTTTTAAAAAAGTAAAATTTTTTTAAAAAGATGGGTTGAAGGACCAGCACTTCCTGATTTCAAAACTTATTGCAAAGCTAAAGTAAACGGTTAAGTAGTATAATACTGGAATGATGACGGCCATCTGGAACAGTGGAATGGTATAGAAATGGACCAGAAATAAATTCTCACAGAAACAATCCATTGACTTTCAAAAGGGGTCCAAAATATTTCAGTGGGGTAAGGACAATCTTCAATAAATGGTGCTGAGAAAACTGGATATCCACATGTGAAAGAATGAAGTTGAACCCTTACCTTACAATATATACAAAAATTAACTTAAAATGCATCAGAGACCTAAAGTTAAGGCTGAAACTAAAACTTTTAGAAGAAAAGAGGGGAAGGTCTTCACAGATTGAATCTGGCAATGACACTTTTGATACAACACCTAGATAGACTGGATTTCATAAAAATTTAAAACTTCTGTGCATATCAAGAGAGTGAAAAATGGGAGCTCACAGAATGGGGGCAAATATCTCTGATAAGGGATTAATATGCAGAAGATATAAAGAACTACTGAGACTCAAGAACCAAAATGAAACGAGTCAAGCCAAAAGGGACAAAATACTTGAATTGACATTTCTCCCAAAGAAGACATCCAAATGGCCTATAAGCATATACAAATAGTCATCATCATCAGTCATTAGAGAAATTCAAATCAAAACTACAGTGAGATATGTTCATTCATGTTCATTAGAATGGCTATTTTCAAAAAAGGGAAAAATAACAAGTGTTGACAAGAACGTGGAGGAATCGGACCCCTCATGTATTGATTATGGGAATGCAAAAGGCGGCAACCACAATAGAAAACAATCTGGCAGTTCCTCAAAAAGTTAAATACGGAGCTAATGTTGGGCCCAGCAATTCCGGTTCTAGGAATACACCCCAAGGAACTCAAAACAGCGATTCAAACAGACACTTGTACACCAGCGTTCACAGCAGCGTTATTCACAATAGCCAAAATGTGGAAAGCCCAAGTATTTATCATTAGATGAAAGGATAAGTAAAAAGAGCTATGTACACTGCAATATTATCCAGTTATTAAAATGAGTGAAGCACTGACACATGGAGGAACATGGAAGAACTTTCTAGATCTTATACTTAGTGAAATAAGCCAGCCACAAAAGGACAAACATTGTATGATTCCACTTGAGTGAGGAACCCAGACCAGGCAAGTTCACAGAGGCAGAACGCAGACTAGAGATTACCAGGCACTGGGGGCGGGGCAGGGAACTGGGAGGATGAAAGTTTTGGGTAGATAGTGGTGATGGTTCCAAAACATTGTGCATGTACTTAACGCCACTGAATTGTACACTTAAAAATGACTAAAATGCTAAATTTTATTCTGTATATTTCACACACACACACAAAAAGCAAACCAGAAGGAAAAGATAGGGAACAATGCTCCAAATTTATGATAGAAATATTTTCAGTCTAGGGCACCTGGTTGGCTCAGTGGGTTAAGCCACTGCCTTCGGCTCAGGTCATGATCTCAGGGTCCTGGGATCAAGTCCCGCATCAGGCTCTCTGCTCAGCAGGGAGGCTGCTTCCTTCTATCTCTCTCTCTGCCTGCCTCTCTGCCTACTTGTGATCTCTATCTGTCAAATAAATAAATAAAATCTTTAAAAAAAGAGAGAAATATTTTCAGTCTAGAACACTGCATGTTATTAATCAAGTATGTGGTCAAATAAAGATGTTATGAGACCCACAAAATCTCAAAAACGTTTATCTTGGGGCGCCTGGCTGGCTCAGTGGGTTGAAGTCTCTGCCTTCAGCTCAGGTCATGATCCCAGCCAGAGTCCTGGGATCGAGCCCCGCATCAGGCTCTCTGCTCAGCGGGGAACCTTCTTCCTCCTCTCTCTCTGCCTGCCTCTCTGCCTCCGTGTGATCTCTGTCTGTCAAATAAATAAATAAAATCTTTAAAAAAAAAAAAAAAAGTTTATCTTCCATCCATGCACCATTTCCTGGTGAGCTACTAGGGGATATGTTCCATCCAATGCAGGGAGTAAACAAAACAATGAGGAGAGGGGGAGAAAGAGTGGCTCCATCTCAGCAAAGAGATGAAGTTAAAATTCTCAGAATCATGATGAAAGAAGTCTCTGGGGACAGCATTTATAGGCCTAGAGGGAATCCTCTCCCAGCTAAAAAAGAAAAGAGGGAAGAAAGGTCTCCGATGAAAACGTTGAAATAATAGACAAGTGAGTATGTTTGGCCAACTGACAGGCTGAGCTTGTCACAGAGCTGCGGATAAATTACTGATACGCACAGAGCAAACTGAGGCGCTATCAAGCCCAGGGAAATCATAGAACCCGTATGGTTCCGCTGGAAACAAAATCCACAACATCATAAATGTGTGAGCAACAGTCCATGAGTAACTCAGAGACTTTGAATTATGAGTAACAAATGTTACGCATTTGGGTGAGTGGAGATAGCCATTAGACCACTGTCAATGAACAAAGGCAATACTGGGACTTACAAGAGAGGATGAATAAAAGGAAGAACAGAACTCTAGAGCATTTTACATTTGGGGGCAACTGATTAGCCGACAGCAAAGAGAGCAGTCTATCCTTGAACAGCTGGGTTGGCTGAAGGGATCCAAAGGCATTTGTGGTGTTGATGGATTCAACCACACAATGTGCCAGGCTGGCTGAGTACACTGCTGTTGCTGTTCCATCCATCATCCGGTCAGCTCCATTGTCTGTATCAGACGTGCTCACAGTCTCATGGGTCTAACAAAAGGCAGGGCTCTGGGAGACTGGGTGGAGGAGAGGTTGTGCGGACACAGACGGTGATGTAAGAATTGAGTTCTTGTCTTACAAAGTAGGAAGTTAATACATAGTATATAAAATTGGAAAGTCAAGAACTAGCACTGTATGCCTATTATATTCTGAGACTCTTTGAGAGTGAGCCCAGTGAAGCTATCAGGTAGTAAGGGCTGGGAACCACTGGACTATGTATCCCGGGCCCAGCACTTCCTAACTGTGTGGTCTTGGGGCAGAACGTCACCTCCTGGAACCCCAGTGTCCCCATCTGTAAAATAGGGATGTTATTGTTTACTTTATATGGACAATGTGAACATTTCATGCATGGCAGCTGCTTTGCCTGGCATTGTACTGGGCTATTAGTAAAAAGTTAACCTTCTGAGCTATTGCCCTTATTAATACTGCCACTCCTTGCAATATGGAGTACTGTGCTGGCCAAGGCCTGGGCCTGAGTCAAGGGAAGAATAAAAGAGCAAATTCCTGCCTAAGGGCCTAAGACAACTCCATATCTCTCTCTGTGGTGGGGAGAGAGTCCCATCCCCATGAGAAAGGAACAGGAGGGATGTAAAATCTCAGGTCCTCCTTCTGACTCTTTCCAATTTTGTCAAAAAAATCTTGAATTGAAAAGAAAGGACAAAAACAACTTCAAGACGGGAGGAATTTCTCATCCAGTCTTTAAGTAAACACAGTGTGAACTGGGGGCTTTGAGCTAGGCTGTCACCGGTGGGGTGAGGTCAGGAGGGGATTCCCATGTGAAGAAATGGGGTGCGTGTCCCGGAGGAGGTCACAGCCTGATACCTGGGGCACCCGCAGGAGAACAGGCAATGACCACTTACAACCTCACTTTTATTTACATGAAGAAGAAGGAAGAGGGACGCCTGGGTGGCTCAGTTGGTTAAGCAGCTGCCTTCAGCTCAGGTCATGATCCCAGCGTCCTGGGATCGAGTCCCACATCGGGCTCCTTGCTCCGCAGGGAGCCTGCTTCTCCCTCTGCCTCTGCCTGCCATTCTGTCTGCCTGTGCTCGCTCTCTCCCCGCCCCCTCTCTCTGATAAATAAATAAAATCTTTAAAAAAAAGAAGGAAGAGGAGGTAGAGGGGTTGGGGTGGTGGGAGAGGTAAGAGGACAAGGTGATGGGAAGAGACAAAGAAGGGAATGAGAAGGTGGCTTTTCATTTCAGTTCATTGTAACTGATTTCCTACCAGGCTCTTCTGAAATACTGAACACAGGTCGGAGACTGACCTCAGCCAGCCCCCACCCCAAACTACCTTTCAGAGATTCTCAGGGTGGTGAGCCCATTGTCCCCACACAGGATTTAAGTCAGAACTAAATTGGGTCTTGGGAATCCTAGTCAAGTCACTTTCTCAGTTTTGGTTTATAAAAAGGGGATGACCATTTCTACCTATTATAATTTTTGCCTCCTGTTAGCTCATTTTGAAAATTGATTTGCCACAGTTCAGTGGCTGAACTTTGAGAGAACCAAAGTACGTGTGGTGGGGAAACCACAACTCACCACTGAATCACCTTGGGAAACGGCACACAACCTCAGCTTTCCTTATCTGCAAAATGGAGGATATTGGCTTTCCTCTGCAGAGAAAGTTCTCGCAAGGATGTGTATGTGACATGCATGTAACTGGTCTGAGACACAGCTGCCAAGTGCTGGTTAGTTGTCTGATACAAGTGGTATAAAATATAATGGATTAATTATAGTCACAGTTATAATCATTTTATAGTAATATAAAACCATAGAATCTCTTATAATGATAGAATATTTTTATTAATAATGGTATATCCTCGAATTAGCCCTCCAGGCCTGGGAACTTCTCCTGCAGCCTCAACTTGTAGCTTAAGCATCATAATTTTCTAAAAACACTTGCCCCCATACCTGTCTTATCCTCTTGCCTCTCCTCTCCTCTGAGCTGTCTCACATGTGTCTTCCTGGATGACCTTGTGGTCTGAGCATGTCTACCTGGTCATCTTTCTTGTTTTGTAACTCACATTTGGAGGTGTAGCCATTCTGCCTCATTTCACTGTCTCATTCATCTCTGAGTCTGTGCTTTCCATAAAACCAGAACATAATAGGTCCTTGATAAATGCTCATAAATGACCTTGCACATTGCTGTCCTCAGTAAAGACTTGTGGAATGAATAGCAGTCTCCATTTTTGCACTGTGTTATAGGCAGCTGGGCTGGGACAATATTCAAGTTTTACTCTTCCCCCTCTCCTGCCTGCATTTCCTCCATTCAAGTAGGACTCAGGGCAGAAGTGTCCTGGAGTGGAGAGAGGGAAAAGCAAAAATCTTGGCTTTTGCTTTTAAAACTTAGGGGAGAGGATTCCTGGAATAGACAAAGTAAGTGGACCAGAAACCAGCACAGGAAATAATTTCATATATATATATTTATACACACACACACACACACACACACACACATATATACATATATACATGTGTATGTATCCATGTAAATAACTTCACATATACATATATGTGTGTGTGTGTGTATATATAACAAAAACAAAACCACCAGCCCAAAGATTTAAGTGTGAAAAAGAATAAAATTACAAAAGTTCTAGAGAAAAAAATGCCCTGATATTTCTTTGTAACCTTGGAGTATGAAAGGCCTTTCTAACTATAACCCCATATCCAAAATCCGTAAAAGAAAAGACTGATAAAATAGACTTCACAGAACAAGCAAACAAAAAAACCCCAAACACGACCAAAAATGCCTTCAGAAAAGTCTAAAGGCAAATAGAAAGTGAGAACAAAACATTGCAGTTCATATCTGTAAATAGAAGGGGAAAAGCCAGTTACCCAATAGAAAACTGAGCAAACACAGTGGACAGTTCACAGACAGGGAAAAACATCATAAAGATGTCTGGTTCATTCAAAGACAACCGTGCTGATACTATCTTCCCTTTAATGGACTTAAAAATCCAGAAGCTTAATAATACCTTCTAATGGCAAAGTCATGAGGAAACTGGTACTCCAGTTCAGTATGGAAAGTAGGGGGGGTGGGTAGGGATAACGCTCGTGGAGGGCAATTTGGCAACATTTGTCAAAATTACTGATGCATTTACCAGTGATACAGTGATTAAACTCTGGGATTTATCCCAGAGTGTGAAATAATAAATTCACTGCAGCAATGTTTGTAATAGCAGAAGATTGGTAAAAACTGAAATGCTCATCAATAGAGGACTGAATGAGTAAATTATAGTATGCTTATATACAGGACTACATGCATCTCTAAAAAAAGAATTACAAAGCTCTTTGTATATTGCTATGAAAAGAACTCTAAGATATATTATGTGGAAAAACAAAAACAAAAATAGTGTACATAACAGCATAGTTCATAGGGTCGGACCTACCTTCCTTCCTTCCTTCCTTCCTTCCTTCCTTCCTTCCTTTTTGCAAAAAGGGGGAAAGTTCAAATCTGTTAAGTGTTAGCATACATACAAAGAAATACAAGAAACAAAAAAAATGGTGTTTTAAATAAAAATCTTAGAAATAAATTTAACAGAAGAGTGCCAAACTTGTGTACATTGAAAACTACAAATTTTTTGACAGAAATCTTAAAAAACCTAAATAAATGGAGAGACATCCCATATTCATGGATTGAAAAACTTAATATTGTTAAAATGGCAATATTCCCCCAAATTATTCTACAGAGTCAATGCAATCCTAATAAAAAAATCACAGCTGACTTTTCTGCAGAATTTGACAAGCTGATCCTTAAATCATATAGAAATGCAAGAGACCCAGAAGAGCCAAAGCAATCTCAAAAAAGAAGAACTTTTTTGGAAGTTGGAAGACACAGTTTTCAATTTCAAAACTTATTTCAAAGCAATAGTAAATAAGACAGTGTAGGACTGGAATAAAGATAACCATAGACCAATGGAATAGAATTGAGAGTCCATTAATAAAGCCTAACATTTAGGCTTTGATGTTCAACAAGGGTTTCAAGACAACTCAATGGGAGAAAGGATAGTCTTCAACAAAGATTGCTGAGAGAATAGGATAGACATGTGTAAAACAAGAAATTTGGACACCTAGGGCACCTGGGTGGCTCAGTGGGTTAAAGCCTCTGCCTTCAGCTCAGGTCATAATCCCAGGGTCCTGGGATCAAGCCCTGTATCGGGCTCTCTGCTTGGTGGGGAGCCTGCTTCCTTCTCTCCTTCTGCCTGTCTCCCTGCCTACGTGTGATCTTTCTTTCAAATAAATAAATAAATCCTTTCTTTTAAAAAAAGGAAATTTGGACTCCTGCCTCCCACCATACCCAAAAATTAACTCCCAGTGATCATAGATCTAAATGTAAGAGCTAAAATGATAAATTTAGAAGAAAACAAGTGAATCTTCATGCTTTGGGGTTAGGCAATGACACCAAATGCATAAATGGCTACAGAGAAGATTGAGAGATTGGACTTTATCAAAATTAAACACGTTTGTGTTTCACAGAATACTAACAAGAAAATAAAAGGACAATCCACAGAGTGGGAGGAAATATTTGCAAACCATATATATGTTGGAGGAATCCAGAATATATAAAAGAATGCTTATAATTGAATAGTGAAAAACAACCCAATTTAAAAATAGGTTAAGGAGTTAGACATTTTTCCAAAAAGATAATGTGAATGGCTACTAAGCTCATGAAGAGATGGTCAACATCACATGTCAATAGGGAAATGCAAATCAAAACCACACTGACATACGTACAAATGACTATAATGAACAAAGGGATAATCACATGTATTCCTGAGGATGTGGAGAAACTAGAACCCTCATACAGGAAGCAAGAGTATCAAATGGTACAGCTACCGTGGAAAACAGTTTGGTAGTTCCTCAAAGTGTTAAGCAGAGAATTGCTCTAAGACCCAGCAATTCCGCTCCAAGACAAATGAAAACATGTCCACCCAAATACTTGAACACAAGTGTTCATGGCAGCATTATTCATAATAGCCAAAAAGCAGAAACAACCCAAATGTCCATCAATTGATGAATGGATAAAATGTGGTAGATCTATTAAATGGAATATTATCGGACCATAAAAAGGAAAAAAGTGCTGATATATACTACAAAATGGATGAAGCTTAAAAACATCATGCTAGGAGGAAGAAGGCAGTTTGCAAAACACCATATTGGATTTTTTTTTAAGATTTTATTTATTTATTTGACAGAGAAACAGAGAGAGATTGAGAGAGCACAAGCAAGGGAAGCAGCAGGCAGAGGGAGAACGAGAAGCAGGCTTCCTGCTGAGCAAGGAGCCCGATGTGGGGCTTGATCCCAGGACCCTGGGATCATGATCCGAGCCAAAGGCAGGCGCTTAACCCACTGAGACACCCAGGTGCCCCACATTGGATTTTTTTTTTAAGATTTTTATTTTATTTACTCGACAGAGAGAGACACAGCCAGAGAGGGAACACAGGCAGGGGGAGTAGGAGAGGAGGGAGCAGGGAGCCTGTTGTGGGGCTTGATCCCAGGACCCTGGGATCATGACCTGAGGTGAAGGCAGATGCCCAATGACTGAGCCACCCAGGTGCCCCAATTGGATAAAACCACATTCGATTTTTATAAAATTGTCCAAAACAGGAGCTTAAGTGTGTCTGGGTGGCTTAATCGGTTGAGTGGCTGACTCTTGACTCTGGCTCAGGTTTCGAGCTCAGCCTCTTGGGATGGAGCCTTGTGTCTGACTCCGTGCTTAGCAGGGAATCTGCTTGAGATTCTCTCTCTCCCTCTTTCTCTGCCCCACTCCCCAAATAAATAAAGAAATCTTTTTAAGAAAAATACAGACAAATCTGGGGCACCTGGGTGGCTCAGTGGGTTAAGCCTCTGCCTTTGGCTCAGGTTATGATCCCAGGGTTCCCGGATTGAACCCCACATCGGGCTCTCTGCTCAGCAGGGAGCCTGCTTCCTCCTCTTTCTCTTCCTGCCTCTCTGCTTACTTGTGATCTCTGTCTGTCAAATAAATAAATAAGATCTTAAAAAAAAAAAAGAAAAATACAGGCAAATCTGTAGAGACAGAAAGCAGATTAGTGATAACTTAAGGCCTGGGGTGGGGAGGAATGGAGAGTGTGAGGTGATGAAGATGTTCTAAAATTAGATCATAGTGCTGATTGCATCAGTCTGCAAACACACTCAGCATCATTGCCTCGCACACTTTAAGGGGGTAAACTGTGTGATGTATAAAGGATACGGCAGTTAAGCCTTTTTCTTTCCAGGGAGGCAGGAACTAGGCAGCTGAAGGACGGAGAGAGAAGGAAGACTTCATATTATCTACCTTTTTATACTTTCTGTACTTCCGGTGTGTGACCACTATCTACTCAAAACACAAATTGAAAATACAAAAGGATCAAACCAAATTAGAGAGGACTCTGACCCCTCCCTCTTTTGGGGAGAGGAGAAGGAGGGTGCTGCTGCCACCCCAGCACACTGTGAAGTTATGGATGGGGGACTTCTGGGTTAGATTGGACAGGGCAGCCCTAGAGAGCTTCTGAGACATACTCATGGTCTGGGTGCCACCAAGCTGTGGGACCTCACAGGGACCCGATGGTGCCATGCCTGCTCCCCACTCCTCCACCGTGACCTGGATCTACAGAAAATCCCAGAACCATCATCCAACCCCCCAAAGAGCCAGGAAAACCCCAAGACTGACACCAGCCAGGCAGAATAGAACCTCGAGAAACTTCTGTTGACACAGAGGGAAGAAGGGAGAACCCCTTGCACGCCTGGTTTTGAGGACCAGGCTCACACCCCCGGCCTCCTGCACCCTGAGACCCAAGAGCAGCCAGGGGGATGATGGTCGGACCCCTCTGCCTGGGATTCCTCGTGTGCTTGGCTTAAGAAGTTCTGTACCGAGAAAGACGTCTGTGGTCACATTAGTTCGGAAAATGCCAGATTAAAGAAACCCAAAGCTTTTTTAACTGCAGCCCTTCTCCGAGCCTTTGCTTGGGACTCCTCAAGAGGGGCTTTGGCAGGTTCAAAGCCCTTTCAAGGTTCTGAGGGACATCTGGTAGGGCAGAGGCCCTTCTTCATAGTAAAGCTGAGGAAACACAGCCAGGGGAGGTGAAAGGCTCATCCAAGCTCACACAGGGAGTCTGTGAACACCGGGGAGCTAGAACCCTGAACTCCAGGCCAGGGCGGATTCTGGGGCACATGGCAGCCACGCTCAGTGCCCCGTCATGGTTCTGACCAATTCCAGGCCCGTGGTCCTGGGGGCCCGGGGCAGTTTCAGCCTGAGCCAAGGTGGCCTCTGGCCCTTGCCTGCTCTGAAGGTCTTAGAAATTTTATACATTTGAGCCCTTAGCTGGGGACATGTCTGGGGACAAGGTTAGTAGGTTTAAAAAGGAATCAGAGAAAAGATGTGCTCCCTGCCTGATAGGAGCAGGACAGAGCGGGAGGCAGCAGTGCATGAACCCAGGCCAGGCCACCCAGGGCCCCGAAGAGCCCCTCAAACCCACCCTTGGGGTCCCCTCTGCACAGCACAGACTTGGATCCTTCAAACTATGGATCCAACAAACTTGGATCCAACAAACTATGCTTCCTGGTTCGGGCCTTCAAACAGGACTTTAAAACCCTGATAAAAATTCTACAGGGTAAACTATCCAGCTTCTTCAATAATAAATAGGAGGGGGGAAAGGGGAGACCAGAGGGGAACTGTTCTAGATTAAAATGTGTCATCAGGGGCACCTGGGTGACTCAGTGGGTTAAGCCGCTGCCTTCGGCTCAGGTCATGATCTCAGGGTCCTGGGATCGAGTCCCGCATCGGGCTCTCTGCTCAGCAGGGAGCCTGCTTCCCTCTCTCTCTCTCTCTGCCTGCCTCTCTGTCTACTTGTGATCTCTCTCAGTCAAATAAATAAATAAAATCTAAAAAAAAAAAAACAAAACTCTGCTCGGGTCATGATCCCAGGGTCCTGGGATCGAGCCCCGCATGGAGCTCTCTACTCAGCAGGGAGCCTGCTTCCCTTCCTCTCTCTCTCTGCCTGCCTCTCTGCCTGCTTGTGATATCTGTCAAATAAATAAATAAAATCTTTAAAAATAAAGTGTGTAGTCAAAGCCATAATGGGGGCGTAGTCAAATCCTGATTTGAACAAATCAACTGGAAAAGACATTGATGAGACAGTTGGAAATTCTCAACACTGACCAGCTATTCGGTAATACTAGGGGGGCGACATTCTATTTCTTTTTTTTTTTTTTAAGATTTTATTTTTTTATTTGACAAAGAGAGGAAGAGAAGGATCACAAGTAGGCAGAGTGGCAGCCAGAGTGGGGAGGGAGAAGCAGGCTCCCTGCTGACGTGGGGCTTGATCCGAGAACCCTGGGATCGTGACCTGAACTGAAGGCAGACGCTTAACCGACTGAGCCACCCAGGTGAACCTAGGGGCTGGTGGGGGGGGGCTTCTTTTTCAAACTGGTCAGAGTTTGATGGTTAATTTTTTCATTTTTGTTTTTTAAAAGGCTTTTAGAGTTCAATGCTGAGGAATCCACAAATCAAACAATGCAGTGTTTGCTATTAGCTTTTAAATGATCCAGGGGGGGCTGCTGGGGGAACACGGAAGGCATGGAAAGGGGGGGCCATATGTTGATAATCGTCAAAGCTGGAGGATGTATGCAGAAGCTGCATTAAACTCTCCTCCGCACTTTGGCTTCAAAATAAAATACTTTTTAAACCTCCTGGCCAACCTGGCTGAGGTGCCCTGGCCAGCTTGGGGTCGGGGGCATCTGGGATGGAATTTCCGCTTATGTGCTGATCTTCCAAGCTCCAGGCTCCTCTCCTGGGGTGCAAGGTACAGAGCCCCAAGGCCCCCAGACTTGGGGTGTCCATGTGCAGAGGCGTGGGGCGACCCTCAGACTGCCCGAGCTTGCCTGTCTGCTGTGGAGGCCGTGCGCAGCAATCCCCATCGAATCCATGCAGGGTACCCCTGGCCGAGCCCTCTTCGCCCCCACTCACCCCCACCCGGCCACCTCCCCAGCTACTCACGCCACTCTTCCTGGCCTGCCCGGCTCCGGCCACCTTGCCTGCTCCAGCCCAAGCCGCTCATTACTCAGGATGTTTATTATTAGCCTGAGATTTGATTAGTGCCTGAGCTGCACTTCCTGGGTTTTCCCCCCAACCTGTAGGATGTAAATCAGCGGCACCCCCTCCCGCCCTGCACCTGTGTGTTAGGAGCTGAGGTGGGTGGCCTGGGACTGCTCGGAGTCCCCGCCAGTGCCATCCATCAACGGAGCCCCCTCTGCGCTCTGGCCACCAGCACCCGCAGAGCAGGGGAAGGACAGGACTGGCCCGGCCTTGGGGTGAGGTATTAAACTGATATGACCGCAAGCTGGCCCTGACCCACAGCTTGGACCACACAGCTTCTTCCAGCCCCGTGGCACACGTTCCCAGCTGCAGCCAGGGTGACCCCACTCTCCAGCCTCCAAACATTGCTCAGCACTGTCCCTTTTCCTTGACACCCATTTCCTATTTCATTGCTGGGTCATCTCTTCCTGTTCTGGCTTCAGGCTCATCTGAGGGGCCAACTCCTCGAGGAAGCCATCCCTGACTGCCCCAGGCCACGTTAAATGCCCATTCTCTGTGCTTCCTAAGCCCTATCAAAACACTCGAGAAGTTGACACCCTGGGTTTGAACCTCAAGTTTGGCTGCTTACCTGCAGAAAGCCTTTGGGGAAATTCCCTTAACTTCTCTGTGCCTCCGTCTTTTCTGTTCATGAGTGGGTATAATTGTACCCAGGTCACAGGTTGTTAGCAGAATGAAAGGAGTCACCACAGTTAAAGTCTTAGAACAAGTTCTTGGCACCGAGTAAGTTCTCAATAAACAGTGTGGTGGATTAGCACCGTAGCCCCTAACACACTCTCGTTACTCGTTTTCCACGCCTTCCCAACTCCCTGGAAACCTTCCTGGGGATTAAGACTGGATTGAGACAGGGACGCCTGGGTGGCTCAGTTGGTTAAGCGACTGCCTTCGGCTCAGGTCATGATCCTTGAGTCCTGGGATCGAGTCCCCCATCGGGCTCCCTACTCAGCAGGGAGTCTGCTTCTCCCTCTGACCCTCCCACTTCTCATGCTCATGCTCTCTCTCACACACTCTCGCTCTCAAATAAATAAATAAAATCTTAAAAAAAAAAAAAAAGACTGGATTGAGACAGATTTTGAAGCCCAAGGCATTTAGGAAGGAAGGGAAAGAATCCGGCAGGTGGAGGGGAAGTGGGAGGGCATCCAAGGGGCAGTCAGGACAGGAGTGAGGGCAGGGGGGAGGAACACAAAAGTCTGACTTGGATGACAGTGAGTGCAGCAGGAGAGGAAACAGGGTTGGCAAACCTAAAAACTGCTCAATCTCAGTGATCAGAGAAATGCAATTCAGCAATGAAAAATGAATTTGCATCTACCAGGGTGGCAAAATCTTCACGTTCAATAATACGGAGGGCTAGAAGGGACCTAGGGAAATGCTTTCTTGCGCCCTGCTGGAGGGAGGGAGTTGGTGCTACCATTTTGGAGGACAACCTTTCAGGGTCCATTAAACTGCACGACACACGTGCCATTCTTCTCCACGTGCCACAGGTGTACGAGGACCTTCTCCACATGCCACAGGTGCACCAGGGTGTTCACAGAGGCACAGTTAATAATAGGGAGCATCTGGGGGTGCCTGGGTGGCTCAGTCATTAAGCATCTGCCTTCGGCTCAGGTCATGATCCTACTAGGGTCCTGGGATCGAGCCCCATATTGGGCTCCCTGCTCAGTGGGAAGCCTGCTTCTCCCTCTCCCACTCCCTCTGCTTCTGTTCCCTCTCTCGTTGTGTCTCTCTCTGTCAAATAAATAAATAAAAATCTTTTAAAAATAATAAAAAGATAAAAAAATAATTGGGAGCATCTGAAAACAACATACATGTCCATCCAACGGAGGATGGCTGGATGAGGTACACAGGTCATAACCAGGAATATTATACAAAGTGTACAAAGCAGGAGCTAGATGATCGTCAAGACAAATCATGATACCCACCGTAAGATACCCTGTAGTAAAGATCACACATGGCAGCATTCTCTGTGTCCCCATACATATGAATGCGATGCTTATGAAGTCTGATGGGACATGCGTGGTGACGATGGTTGCCTCTGGGTAGGACAAGAGGGGACCAGGCTTGGCATAGATGGTCAAGGGGGACTTTAGCCCTATTTGTAACGTTTTAAGTTTTACGCAGAGTAGATACTTATGTATTACTTGTGCCAGTGAAAAGTAACAAAACCAGACTCAGGCTGGCAGGGACTGGATTTGCGAGCCAGAGCCGATCAGAGATTGTGTGCCTAGGAATTTCCTGCCTGTTGAAGCGGGGCATGGCCAGAGTCACTGTCAGATGCCCTCATACACCTCCTCCTTACCTTCCTACCCAGGGCTGGGGCTCTCAGCAGCTCACAGAGCAGCTGGCTCCCAGCGGGTTAGTTCTGACCGTTAGAAAGTTGTCTCTGTCTACCGAGCGGACCGTGCCTTCCAGAAACAGACCTGCTGGGCTGACGGCTACTCTCTGAAGCCACATGTGTTTGCTTGCTCCATGAGATCCCACCCTGGAGTTTTAAAGCCAGCGTAGGTTAGGCGTGAAACAAAAGTCAAACAAGCTCCAATCTGAGTTTTGGGCTGGCCAAGGATGGGAGGGTAGGGTTTCCTAATGTCTCATGGCTGATCACAGCTTGTTAATGCTTTTGTTCAACACCCTTTACAGGTAGTGGATTTTATTTGCTTTCTACTTTCTCTAATTAGAAAGGTAATTTACATGCAGTGAAATGCATATATTTTAAGTGTGCAGGTTAATCAGCAAGTTTACATATGTGCATACCCAGATCAAGACTTAGAACATTTGGAGCCCCCCTCCCTGCCCCTTCCAGGCAGCACCCCCCACCCTAGAATCTCCACCATCCTGACATCCAGCCCCAAAGATTCATTTTTCCTGTTCCTGACTGTGTAAACAGGAACATACAGATGGGATTATCCACTTTTTTTCTTCTGGCTTCTTAAGGCTGATAATAGATTTTATTAAACCAGGCAGACCAAAGCACGTGTGACCCGTCCCTTCAGGACCACAGAATTGCGAGGAATTTTATTATTACTCTTAACTGAGCTCGAATTTCATGACCCATGCAAATAGAATCCCTTCCTTCCTGGGCTCTCAGAACAGGTGCTGCAGGTTTCTGAACCTCATTCTGAAACCAGCCCTCTCTCAGAGCTCTCTCCCCAGGGGGGGACGTGGGATTCTAATTTTAAGCCCCACACTTAAAGGGGACAGAAGAATCTGGAACCTAGATTAGAGATACTTGTATACTTCCAGGTTTTGGAGCTGATACATTCAGATACCTAAACGGTTAAAACGAGCACATGGTAAAGAAAAATTCTAACAGTGTGAAAGGGAATATAGCAAAAAAGAAATTTCCCTTCCATCTAGATACTCTGGACAGCCCCTTTCCCTGCTCAAAGGCAGCCACTGTGACCAGATCTGGGTCACACAGGCTTCCAAGCAAAACCCTGGCATTTACATGCTTGCACGTGTCAAGGGAGGATGGATTTTTGCCTCTGTTCCCTCCCTACCCTGTGCACATTTTTTCGACACAATCGCTTGTTTATGCAGGTTCAATGCCCTATAAACATACGACCTTTCTTCACTGAAAATATATCCTTTATTGTTTTAAAGGAGTTCTTTAAATGCTCATTAGAAATAATAACAAGAGTGAGCATTCCTGTAGCGCTTACCAGGTTCCAGGCACTGTCCTAAACCCTTTACATATGTTCGTTTCATGTATATTTTATCTCTGTGTTTCATCAAACAGCCTGAATTCCCTAAGCGGATTACTTGGTGAGAGGAAACATTGTCACGTTGATCAAAATTTTCCCATGAGGCAGTTCCACCCTACGCAAGAACAGCGGAGATATTTTGGCCCTGAGAACCTCTACCATGCTGGGTGTCGTGGTCTCTCTGACGCTGTGGGTATCTGTCTCATCCACGCCTTGGCGTCTGCCAACCCCACCCCATCCCTTTGAGGCCATGCTGTTGATCCTTCTCTGGGAGAGTCCTAGAGGTAAGACAAAAGCAAGAGTATCCAAAAAAGGTCATTTCTTAGAAATGCAGTGAAAGCCCTGATTTTCATGATTGCAATTTACATATGCGACTCAGATGTGAATTTCCTCTTTCATTAGTGTACCCGGTCCCTCGATTTGTGCTAATTTTTCAGAATGCTAAATAGTTTTAGCAGAACATGCTTCAAAGGAGCAAACAGCAGTTTCTACAGCAAGAGCCACAAACTTTTGCGGGAAGACCTAGTTTCTCTTTCCATTTAAAAAAATTTTTCCCTCAAAACTTTTTATTACGAAATTCAAAATTCGGAAAAAGGTTAAAAGTAGTAGAGAATGAATACCCACAGACCCTCCAGCGAGGTTTTTAACAAGTGATCACACTGGTACCTGTCTACCATCCGCTTTCCTGCTGAGATGCCCGGAAACCGTTTGCAGGCAACGTGACATTCACTCCTCAGCCCTAAGACACGGAATTCTCTTCCACAGATTTAGCTTTTCCGCACTTAAGAAAATCAGTAATAATTCAAAACACCATCTACTATCTAATCCATATTTGGATTTCCCCAGCTGTCTTCTGCAGCTTTCCTTGGCTGCCTCTTTTGAATCAGAAGTCAGTGGAGAGGGGTGTCTGTCTGGGTAGCTCAGTCAGTTGAGCATCTGCCCCCCAGGTCATGATCCTGGGGTCCTGGGATGGAGCCCCTGCTCAGTGGGGAGCCTACTTCTCCCTGTCCCTCTGTTGCTCCCCCTGCTTGTGCTCTCTAGTTCCCTCTGTCAAATAAATAAAGATCTTAAAAGAGAGAGAGAAAACCCAGCCGAGGGTCACACATGGCATGTGGTTGCTATGTCTCTGTAGTCATTTGTTTGGGTCTAGAATTGTCCCCTCCCTTTCTCTCTTTTCTCTCTCTCTCTCTTTTTTTTAAATTCAAGTAGCCAACATATAGTACATCATTAGTTTTTTTTTTAAAGATTTTATTTATTTATTTGACACAGAGAGAGATCACAAGCAGGCAGAGAAGCAGGCAGAGAGAGGGAGGGAAGTAGGCTTCCCGCTGAGCAGAGAGCCTGATGCGGGGCTCAATCCCAGGACCCTGAGATCATGACCTGAGCTGAAGGCAGAGGCTTTAACCCACTGAGCCACCCAGGTGCCCCACATCATTAGTTTCTGATGTAGTGCTCAATGATTCATTTGTGCGTGTAACACCCAGTGCTCATCGGATCATGCTCTCCTTAATGCCCATCACCCAGCTATCTCATCCTGCCCCTCTCCCCTCCAGCAACCCTCAGTCTGTTTCCCAGAGTCAAGAGTGTCTCATGCTTTGTCTCCCTCTCTGACTTCTTCCCATTCCGTTTTCCCTCCCTTCCCCTATGATCCTCTGGGCTATTTCCTGTATTCCACATATGAGTGAAGCCATACGATAATTGTCTTCCTCTGATCGACTTGTTTCCCTTAGCATAATCCCCTTGAAGTCCACCCGTGTCCATGCAAATGGTAGGTATTCATTTTTCTCTTCTTTTCCTTTCTTTGGTTTGTTGGACATGGACTCAGCCTCAGTCTTACAGAATGTCCCACGTCGGCATCTCTGATGATTTCCTCCCCTGTGCTTAATGTTCTTCTATCCCCCCGTGAGGCCCTGGGAGCGGGATGGTAGGTCTGCAAGCTCGCTTGGCTTTGGGTTTCCCATCTTGGGGGTGAAGACATCCCAGGTGACAGGCTGTATTCCGTATTGATTCCACTCAAGTGCTGCCTGGCGTCCCCTGTCCTCCACATGGTGATACCCAGCTGGGTCGCCTGTTCAGGAGGTGACACCAGATGTCTCCATGAAAAGGTGCCCTGCCCCCTCACGAATGCCAACCACAGGTGCCACTTGGCACCTTGGATACCCAACTCCCCGACCACTGTTCGCTGATGGTCCTTGTCTGAGACAACTGTAACACTAGGAAAATGGTGACTCTCGAATCCTGTCATTCCTTCTGATTTCTTAGCCAGTGTTTTCTCTGACGGATTCTCTTTTTATTTGCCTTGTCAAAAAAAAGATGCAGACCATAGCCGTGCACGAGATAACAAAACCCTCATGTTCACCATCTAAAGTTACATGTTAACTGGATGGCATATTCACCGTCAAATTTTTCTTTTAAGAGAGAAAACATTGCAGCTCTGAAATGCCCCATCCCCTCGTCCGACTTCTCCCCTCACTGGACGGACGGCGATCATGAGTGTGGCTCCATCTTCGAGGCTTATCTTTTTTTCTTTTTTTTAAAGACTTTATTAATTTATTTGACAGACAGAGATCACAAGTAGGCACAGAGGCAGGCAGAGAGAGAGAGGAGGAAGCAGGCTCCCCGCTGAGCAGAGAGCCCGATGCGGGGCTCGATCCCAGGACACTGAGATCATGACCTGAGCCGAAGGCAGAGGCTTTAACCCACTGAGCCACCGAGGTGACCCCAGGCTTATCTTTATACCTTTGGACGGATGCATGATGAACAATACAGTGTATACCACTATTTGGTATGAGGGGTTTTAAACTGTTTCATATACATGGCGTTCTGTGTCTAGCCTGATGTATTTTCCTATTTCACCCAACATGGTTGAGATCGACTCCTGTTATCGTACAAAACTAGCTCATCCTTTTAACGACTCTCTGGTTTTGCACATTCCATTTCCGCCCCTCCTGTGTTGAGGAACAGTTACTGACCCCTGGGAGAAGGAGCTGCAACCTACCTGAAGGCTTGCATTGCCTCACTGGGAAGGAGGTGCACTGCTCAGAGCGTCTGAGCTACAAGGGAACACCCAGCCTCCGAGAGATGTCTCAAGCCCCTGAAGCCCACCCTAAGCCAGGGGGGTGCTGTATTAGCTAGGAGGATATCATGGAAGGAATGTAATTATTATCAATTCATAATGTCCCTATATTTGTATTAATAATCTTTGTCATGTTACTGGCACGTGCGAGTCACTTTAGAGATGTTATTTAATCCTCTCAGAAATTTATTATTGGGACACCTGGGTGGCTCAGTTGGTTAAGCGGCTGCCTTCAGCTCAGGTCATGATCCCAGCGTCCTGGGATTGAGTCCCACATCGGGCTCCTTGCTCGGCGGGGAGCCTGCTTCTCCCTCAGCCTCTGCCTGCCTCTCTGTCTGCCTGTGCTCGCTCTCTCTCCCTCTCTCTCTGGCAAATTAAAAAAAAAAAAAAATCTTTAAAAAAATTATTAGAAATTTATTATTATTATTATTATTAATTATTCCTATTTTACTGAAGAGGAGCCTGAGGGTCAGAGAGGTAAGTGATTTGTCTAAGGTCATAGAGCTGGTGAGTGATTTGCTTGAAGTGCCCAAACCCTTCCCGCCCCACACTCTTCCCACATGTCCAGATGGCTCCGGGAGAAAATAAAAGATAACTTGTTGCTAAAAGAAGAAAGGTTCTGGTTGTCCTGCCCTTCCCCTTGGCTATGAGCAGAGAAGTTTTTCCTGTTAACCAAAAAGGGCAGCCTTGCAAATAGCTCCCTGGCTCACCAACCCAGATTCTGGATCAGGGGACAGAGAAGGCAGCTTAAAGTCCTTCTTTGTCAGTGCAGCTCAGGAAGGAGAGGTGAGTCGGTGATCTCTTAATCTTTCATTGTTTTTGGATCAGTTGGAAACGGGGAGTGGGGTGGGGAATGGAGCTCCGCGACTCAACAATGGGGGAACTTCTACACCTTAAGTTTGGGAGCAAAAAGAATCTCTCTGTCTCTCTCCAAGCCCTCTGTTGTACATGTCATGTTGGGCAGAGATGTTTACGGCCTTCTCCATTGTCATCCGGACTCTAGAAGAGAAGAATCTTACGGACATCGGTTCAAGCCTGCCCATTTTGTAGATGGGAAAGCGGAGGCATCGAAATCTCTAGTCTCTGGGCTGCTTGAGGGCACCAAGGTATGTGACCTGTCTCAGAGCCCGGCAAAATACTCAGCATACAATACACCTCTCACAAATATTTGTTGTGTGAGTACGTGAATGAACGAGAAGGTTGGAAATTCAAAACAAACAAGATTTGGGTTCCTGTGGGTTTGGCTGGGCGGTGGCCAATTTAAGGAAGGAAAATCGGTGAACCAGGTCCTTCGTGAGAAGGCCGTGGTGACTCAGCTAGCAGTCATGTTCACAGCCCACTGATTCCAGACCTGGGCTGAGGCTCCAGTTCAAGGCCAGGAACAGAATCTGCACGTGGCCCCACGCTGCCTTGCTCCGCTGGCTCCCTGCTATCCTGCCCACCTCTCTCCTCTGCTCCCTCCAAGAGCCCCGCTAGACCCATTCCCACCTCTGGGTCCTGTGCCCCTGCCCTGAAATGCTCAGCCATAGCTCCTCGTGAGGACTGTCTCAGCTTCTCAGGGAGGCCCTTCTGAGCACCCCAGCCAGCCCTCTCACCCCTTGGATCTGACTGACTTCCTTCTGGCGTTGACATCCACTTAGAATGGGCTAGCTTGTTCGTGGGCTTGTGGGCAGCTTGTCTGCTCTACCTCCAGAAAGTAAGCACCAGCAGGCAGAGCTTCGTCCTGACATGAGCCGGTCCCCAGAGCTGTGCCTGGCACGGGAAAGGCACCCAATAGGCAGTTGCTACACAAATGAGAAAGAGAAGGGGGCAAGCTGCTGACTTCTGGGTGAAGGTCTCTGGCATTCCTTTTCTGTAAACAGTAGGAAACAAGCTGGAAAAGGGGCTTGGGTCCCACGGTGAAGGTGATAGTGTGTGTGGCGGAGGGAGGGAGAATAGAAGAATGATAGGTGACCGCAGTTAGTTGAACTACTACTACTAATGCCAGGCACAAGATTTATTTTAAATTGCTTCATCCTTGGAATAAGGCAAATGCCACCAAGCCCCCCCATTTTACAGGTAAGGGAGTTGAGGCTGAGAGAGACCAAGCATTTTACCATTGACAAGGATGTGGTAGAGCGGATTTTCTTCCACCGGTATCTGGCCCCAGGGCCCATGATCTTTCCAGTAGGTGCTGGGATGGCTGGGGTCCTTACACACTGTCCTCAAGCTCCAGATAGGGGCCTGAGCTCCTGCCTGACCCTGATGTTCTTCTGCCCTAGGGTCCCTGACCCTCTCAGGGAGAACGGGTGGGAGCAGAAGCAGAGTGGTTCACTCGATCAGTCCCCAAGCATTAATTGAACACCTACTGTGTGTAAGTGTGTACGTCAAAACTCCCACGGTCATGGAGCTCAGGCGACGGAGGCAGATGGATGCCCCACATAAGGAGATGACAGGAAGTCAGACTCTAATCTGTGCTAGGGTCAAGTGAGGTGGTAGGCTATGGAGCATGTAAGGTGTATGTGTGCTGGTGTGTGTGTTGGGGGGCAGTGACAGGACAGGGCTACCCAGAACAGTGGCTAGGCAGCTTGTAAAGGTCTAGGCGAAGGGCAGTTCAGACAATTGGTACAGTTACAAGTGAGTGAACTTGGCATACGAATGGAATAGAGAAAAAGTCCTGTGGGGGTGGATGTCAGAAGGAAGAGAAATGTTTACCAAATGAAGGAAAGATTCGAAAGAGCTCCCACAGCACCTGGCATGGAGAAGTTCCTCCAGAAATATCTGAATTGAATTGAATTGAATCGAATCAATGCTTGGAAAAAAACAAGAAACCACAATTTCTGGTGCACCTCGCCTCCCAGGAAAATTCCCTCCAGAAAGAATGAGGGTGAGTGTTAATCTCCCAGCAAACCAATCTCCTAGCAAACCAAAACAATATACACCAAAGGTAGAAGGCAGATTAGTAAGCATCAGGTTGCAGAAGCAGAATTTAAAAGTTTTGGGTAAAGGAGGAAAAAAATACCTTAAGGTCTTTTGTCTTGCAGGATTTGAGTTTAATCTCCTGCTACTATTGAAGGCTAATGGATTTTTCTCCTTTTTTCCTGAGCAGCTGGCTGTAGTACCCTTGGCTACACCAGCTCTGGAGCCCCTAAGCCACACAGCTGGGCTGGCCTGGTTGTTGCAGCTCTGGATCTAAAGCGGCTAAGGACAGAGGGAGCCCAGGGTAAAAATGGTGAGACCCTGCTTCCAGCTGCCTGCCTTGAACTGTCACCCTGACCTTTCAACTCGGACGTCTGTCATAATAGGAGCTAATAATGCTTTGAATGCTTCTCCACATTGGAGAAGAGGATAATTAAGTTCGAAGACAGCAAATCACCTACTAAACATAACATATCCAAAGCACTGCCTCTGGCACTCTTGCCCATTTCAGTAAATGATACCACTGTGTACTGAAGACGCAAGCCAGAGATCCGGGGATGCCCCTTGATCGGTTCCTTTCCTTGTTCCCATGTGTTACCCGTCACCAAGCGGTCTATTCCATCTCCGCAACGCAGAGCTCCCTCAACGTGGTCATCACACTCTCGTCCCCCCCCCCCCACTCTCGTTGTACCCACATGGCCTTTCTGCTGAGCCACTAACTGATCTTCTACCACCCATTCACCTCCAGCAATTGCAAACAAACTTCTCAGAACAGAAATCAGGGGCTTCTGGCTGGGTCAGTCAGTAGAGCACATAACTCTTGCTTTCAGGGTTGTGAGTTCAAGCTCCACCTGGGGCATAGAGCTGACTAGATGAACACTGGAAACTGGAAACCCTCTAATTTTTTTCTTCTGTCTACTCCTAAGATTCTTCTTCTTGTCTCCAATCCCTGGTAACTTTATGTGCTCTACTCAAGTGTGGTTTTCTTTGTATTTATCCTCCCAAATACTCATAGCCCTTCTCAAATCCATGGCTCAATGTCTTTTCATTCATCTAAAAATATTCTTAGTCATTATCTCTTAAATTACTACCACTGTCCTGTACTTTCTTTCTCCTCTTTTTATTATTTATTTATTTATTACTTTATTTATTTATTTTTTTACCTTTTTTATTTATTTATTCTTGATTGATTTAGAGCACAAGCAGTGTGGAGAAGGGGAGGGAGAGAGAGAATCCCAAGCAGACTCTGTGCTGAGTGCAGAGCCCAAAACAGGGCTTAATCTCATGACCCTGAGATCATGACCTGAGCGGAAATCAAGAGTTGGACACTTAACCCACTGAGCCACACAGGCACCCCTCTCCCCTCTCATTCTGGAACACCAGTTACACGTATGTTAGGTCTTTTGTACCATGTCCCATATTTCTCTTAGACTCTTTTGTCTCTTCAATCTGGATATTTTCCAGTGACTTACCTTCCAGGTCGTTATATTTCTCTTCAGTTGTATCTAATCAACTATTAGACTTATCTACTTATAAGTTCTTAATTTCAGTGACTTATTTTTTCAGGTCCACAATTTCCTTTTGATTCCCCTTCCTTCCTTTCTTCCTTTTTTCCTTCCTTCCTTCCCTCCTCCCCCTTTGGTTGATTTTCTTCCAGTCCTTTGAAAATAATACATTTTTTATGTTTTAGAGCCACATTTAGGTTCACAACAAAATTGAACAGAAAGCACAGAAAGTTCTCATAAGCCTTATCCCACCTCGTATGCACACATAGTCTCCCCTACCATCAACATCCCACATTGAAGTGGGATATTTGTTATAATCATAAAATTACATTGAAACATCATCATTACCCAAAGTTCATAGTTCACATTAGAGTTCATTCTTGATGAGTATATTCTATGAGATTTGAAAAATGTATAATGACATGTATCCACTGTAGTATAATAATTTCACTGCCCTGAAAATCTTCTGTGCTCTGCCTATTCATGTCTCCCCTGACCCAAGCTCCTGGTAGCCACTGATCTTTGTACTGTCTGCATAGGTTTGCCTTTCCCAGAATGTCATGCTGTTGTATCATACAATATATAGCCTTTTCAGATTGGCTTCCTCCAGTTATAAATATGCATTTCACATGCCTCCATATCCTTTTATGCCAAAATAACTCATTTCTTTTTAGTGCCGAGTAGTATTCCATCGTCTGGATGTCGTGCAGTTTGTTTATCCATTCATCTCTGAGGGTTGCTTCCAAGTTTTGGCAATTATGAATAAAGTTGCCCTAAATATTCACACGGAGGTTTTATATGTTCATTTAAGTTTTCAGTTCATTTGGGTAAGTACCAAGGATTACAATGGCTGGATCATATGATTAGAGTATATTTTATTTTATCATATCATATCATATCATATGTTTTATTTTATGATTCCCTTTTTTTAGAGTCCCCTTCATTGCCAAATTATCATCTTGCCTTGTAATTCACTGAGCACTGAATCTAGTTATTTCAAAGTCCATGTTGGAACTCCAATATCTGTCCCATCTTGGGTCTCTTTTTAATGTGTGTGTGTGTGTGTGTGTGTGTGTGTGTGTGTATTTTCCTCTATCTAGGGGAAAGTCTTATATTCTTGTCAGCCTGGATATTGAGGATGAAAAAGTATAGAAATCATTTGATGTCATCTTCCTCCTTACTTGAACTTTGGGCAGGAAGTTAAGCTGGGATCACCTTAGCTGGGGAATCCCAGATTACCTTAGTTGACGAGGATTAAAGCTGGGATTCAATTCCTGTGAGGGCTTGTCTATTTTTTTTTTTTTTTTTACTTTTATTCTTAACATGCAGCCCTTAAGGATCCCAACCCAAAGCTTTGAATGTTTAAGAAATGCTGCCACCTCAACAAGTTCTAAACTCCAAACCCTATGAGTCTGAAACAAAGTCTTCTCGGCTTCTCAGCCTCTCAGATGTTGCTTTCAAGTCAATAATCCCCTTGAGGGGAAAAGTGATATCTACTTCCAGCCTCACTTTCTGGGCATCCATGTTCCAAATCTTGGCCCTGCAATTCCCACAATTTTCACTACCTTGATGGTTATCTGGTACCTTCAAGTAGATGTGTTTTCCTTTTTAATTTTGTCCAGCTTTTCTAGTATTCTCAGCAGGGGAAATCGTCTGAAATAATTGTCGTTTACCATTGATGGAAGCTCCCCCATTATCTTGAGAGAAAAGAAAAAACTTCTTGCTCTGCCTATGAGGCAATCCATGATTTAGATAGACTAGCCCTCCAGTTTCCTGTCTACCACTCTCTCCTTTGCTCACTATACTTAGAGAGATTTGGGTTTTTTCCTGTAATCCAACTATGCCAAGTTCCCTTGTGCCCCAGGAGCTTTGCACATGCTCTTTTCTGTCTAGAATGCTATTTCCTTGACCTCATCTTCCCGGTCTCTGTTTAAACGTCACTTCTCCTGAGAGGCCTTTCCTGACCTTTCATTCTAACACACCCAAGCTGTACCTTAACACTCCTCAAAACCTAGCCTCTCATTCATATCCTGTTTTTCCCTTCACACCCCTTATCATAATTTTTGATCATATATTGATTTGTTATTACTTGTTTATTATCCATGTTCCCATTAGCTGGAAGTCCTGTGAGGGTCAGAACTGTCTTAGTTTGCACTCCTCATGAGCAGACCCTGAGAAGAAGATTAAGTACAAGTTGTTCAGGAAACTTTACAAGGAAGGAAAGGCAGCCAAGAAAGGATGTTATGATACCAGCTACCATGGCAGAAATGTACCTGGAGTTCAATACCACAAGGCGACTCTGGGAAATGATGTAAGACTTAATGTCTGGGGTATAGGGGTGGGGAAGGGTATCTATACACCAATTCCTACCAGTCTTATTGGCTGAGGGCTGCCCCTGGGGTATATTAATAGATCCTCCACTCTGCTTGGCAACAAGCATAGCGGCCTCCTGGAATTAGAGCTGTGGACCCCGGCTGCTGGAAGCATCCTGAGGGGGATTCACCATAGCCTGGTTAAGATCCTGTTTGTTTGGGGCACCATTTTATTCCCAGCCCCTATCATGGGGCCTCTTACATAGTAGGAAATAAATAAAAAATTATTTAATAAGTGAACTTTCAGAACTCTGTGCCAGGATTAGAACATTGCTCTTTGAATGGGCTCACTATGTTATTAAAGACAATTTTTGAGAGTCTGCTGTTGGCCAGCTCTCGTGGAGGGTGGGAAGGATCTTTCCAGAACAGGATATAATCAGAGGAGGGCACCCAGCAGCCTGGAGCCTGTCACCTATGGGGAGCAAGACTGAGCCCCCTGTGAAGGCAAGTGTCGCTGACATTCCTCACACAGCCTGGGGGTCATCCTGTGTAGATTCCACGGGTGGAGAAGGACCTGGGAAGACAGTGCTCAGTGCAACTTTGAGGGGAACTCCTTCCATCAACACTATTCAAAGGCTGCCTCTGCTGAGGGGTGAGCTCCCTGTCACTGATACTTCAGAGGAAATCATAGTCTCTGTCCTCAAAGTGTCCACTCTCTGGAGTGGACAAGACATCACTCTGCAGAGAATTGTATAAAGGTTTAAATAAAACAACTCAAGGGCAAAGGATTAAACTCAGCTTCCAGTTGGAGGAGCTCACACTAGGGCAGGAGGGCATAATCTCGTTTGATTTTTCTGTGTAATCTTACAGTGCTGTGTTTCCAAGGGTCCTGCTTGATTCACTGTTTGGTACCTTGTTTTATGAGAGGCCCTTGTTCAGTTTCTGTGCACCTGAACCCCCTAACGAGATCCTGACAAGCCCAGGACGAAACCAAAAGGAAAATGGGGCTGTTTCTAAGAACCATACCTGCATCTCTGATATCTCGAGCCTGTCATCTCCCCATTGTGATAGTTAATTTTGTGTCAGTGCAGCTGAGCCACAGTACCTGGATATTTGGTTAAATACTAGATATCACTGTGAAGGTATTTCCTGATGAGACTACAGTGAAATCTATAGACTTTGAGTAAAGCAGATGACCTGCCACAACGTGGGTGGGTCTCATCCAATCAGTTGAAGGCCTTAATAGCAAAAGACCAAGTTTCCGTGAAGAGAGAATTCTGCCTCTGGGCTGCCTTCACACTTGAAACTGCAACATCTAGCTTCACTACATCTCCAGCCTGCCAGCCTGTCCTGCAGATCTGAGACTTGCCAGGCCCCACAACTGCATGAACTAATTCCTTAAAATCAATCTATGCATCTGGCTCTTGCTGGTTCCCTTCTTCTGGAGAACTCTGACTAATACACTTGGCCTGTGCTGGGTGTGTAATAGTAGTGACAGCACACAAATCCATGTCTGCAGCCAGGCTTCTCTTCCAGACTCCAAACTCAGGTCCCCGTTGGCCTCCTCCTGGCTTCTGAATAGGCATCTCAGACTTAGGGCAGCCCCAGTGAGCTCTGACCCCACCTCTGCGGCCTGTCCCACCTTGTCATCCCCATCCTGGTAGCTGGTAGTTCCAACCTTCTTTCTCTTTCTCTTCCTCTGTGTCTCACTCCCTGAGACCAACCCAGTGGCAAACCCTATTGGCTATGCCTTCAAAATGTGACCAGAACCATCTGACCTCATCTCGCCAGCTCATGCCTTCCTCAAGCCATGCATCTCTCCCCTAGATCGTGCCAATCGAATTCTTACCCGAGTCCTGGTTTCCCCCCTCGCTGCTCCCTACCCATACCCCATAGATGCTCCCGGCCTGGAAGCTGGGAGGGAGGCGTCCTGTGAACACTGTCAGATTACATCCCTCCACTGCTGGACCCCCAGGAGAAGCATGGGCAGCTCCAGGCCCAGGATCACAGCTGGACCAAAGTCTGAGTCCCCAAAGCCCAACCAAACTCCTGCTGCCCTAGAGTTGCTATTACTTAAAATTTTGGAAACCCAGTGTGGTGTGATACAGACATTGCAAGTAGGGAGCTTGGAAGACTTTCACAGACCCCAGCCCCAATTCAAGTAACAGACCGTGCCCAGCCCCTCCCAGGCTCCCCTAGCATAACCAAACCTTAGGTCTGCCTGGTGCTGAACTGGACATCAATGGAAAAGGCAGTGCCTCCGTTTCGGAATGATTTTAGAGTTACAGAAAAATTAAAAACACACTACAGTGTTCCCAAATACTCTCCATCCAGCCTTCCCTAATAATAACCCTTCCCAGAGCCATGCCCACTGATCAGGACTAAGACATCAGTACTAGGGTAGAGCTTTTAGCTAAATAATCCAGTTGGCTGTGAACTAGAGTTATTCACAGAACACTAACGATCACACAGACCGCCGCCCTGATTGGGTTTCTCCCATTGCTCTCTCTTGTCCCATATGTGGTCCAGGGGCCCTTCGGGCTCCCCACACACAGCTCACTGCCTCCTCCATCTCCTCCAGCTCACGATAGCTTGTCTTCCCTTGTTTTCACGACCTGTACAGCTTTGAGGAGACCACGGGTGGTACCGACAGAAAGGGTCTCAGAGCCTGGCTGGGCACACACTGACAAAGGGTATGGCTGCACGGCCCAGCACCTGGCGCCCCGAGCTGGATACCCCCCCAACCAGCCTCCCAGCACCTGCAGCAACCCTGGGGACCCCCACCTGGTCCTGATCACAGCAGAGGAGCCCAGAGAGCTGCTGTGTGTGGGCACACCTCCCTATAGTGACTGCACTGAAAATCAAAACTGGGAAGTTAAGGACTTATCTATTGATTTATTTTTTTTTAATTTTTTTAAATTTAAGTTTTAAATTCCAGTACAGTGTTATATTATTTTCAGGTGCACAATAGAGTGACTCGATACCTCCATACATGACCCGGGGCTCCTCACAAGTACACGCCTTAGTCCCCATCCCCCACATCCCCCACATCCCCCATCCCCCCCGTCCCCCATCCTCCCCCTCCCCCCTCTGGTCACCATCAGATTGTTCTCTATAATGAACAGTCTGTTTCTTGGGTTTCCCTCTCTCTCTGTATTTTTCCCCTTTGCTTGTTTGTTTCTTAGATTGTACCTACGAGTGAAATCGTATTGTATTTGTCTCTGTCTGACTTATTTCACTTAGGATGATACCCTCTAGCTCCGTCTGCGACCTGTTAAGATAGATGGCATAGGGTTACGAGAAAAGCACTACGTGCTGGAAGAAAATTAGCTACAAGAGCAGCATTGTTGTACGTTTTCTCGAAACTCTTTAAAGTCTGGCTGAGACAGAGCAGCGGGGCTCCGACACCTGCCGGCAGTCGGTCTGCGGCCACGAGCAGCTCGGCGCAAACAGCGGAGGACATCGCCCATTGTGGGTCTGCGACCTGGCGGGTCTCCCGGAGGGGTCCCCAGAGGACGAGTCCCAGTTTTCCCCTCTGTAAAACGGGATCCCCAAGAGCCCACTGGGCATGCACATGCTGTGCGCCCCCAATGGTGCCAGTCTTCCCGCCTCCCGTCCCCCCCAGTGTGCGGGCTGTGTGAGGACACCCGTGTCACCGGCACCCCGAGGCCAGTGCACGGCTCTTGTCCCACGGAAGGCAGCCGCCCTGCCCTCCCACAGGGTGACCCGTCACCAGAGATTAGCTCAGCCTGAGTTTCAGCTTCATGTACACGGAATAACATCAGGCCCATTCCGGGGGGGCAGGGGGTGGCCCGTTCACTCCACGGGGCCTGAGACTCGTTCGTGTCATGTGAGCCCGTGGCTCACCCGCTTCCGTTGCTGTGTGGCCTTCCTCCATCCAGTCTGCGTCTCTCCCCACGGTTCCTCCCCACTGTCCCACTGATGGCGCTCGGGAAGCTTCTAGTTTGCAGTGATCACTCACAGCGCGGCTATGACGCTCTCTCACGCATCTCTCTCAGCAGAATGACAGACACGTCCGTCTGCGTCGGGCATGTCCTCCGGGAGAGGTGGCTGGCTCATGGAGACAGCCCTGTTGCTCCAGCGAATTCTGCCAGGTCGTGCGGTCACTTTCCGAAGTGCTGCGGCCCTTGGCCTCCCAGCAGTTGTGCATAAGGGTTCCAGCAGCCGCTCAGGCTGCGTCACAGACCCGGGTCAATTCCCCCTCTGCCAGCCAGTAGCTGTGACCCTCTGGGCAAACCACAGACCTTCTCCAAGCCTCAGGGGTCTCATCTGTGTGAGGGAGTGATGGCGGTGGAGGGAGTGATGGAGGATCTTGCTGCGCAGGCCTATAGCGAGGGATGAAGCATATTAGGCTCTTCCACCCAGTGTGCGTGGAATGAGGGGTCCAATTGTCCCATCCTTAGAAGGAACACGCCTTCATTGTCCAATGGAAAGGCCTTGAGGGGGATATGAGGTGCCAGTTCTTATTGTCGCTAGAGGATAAGCCCGCATCTTTGCTTCCAGAAACAGCCCACCTCTGGGATTAGGATGGCTCAGATGGATCAGAATTCCCCAGAGCTCAAGCTCCTCCCCCACCACTAGGGCTTCCCAAGAAGCAGGGACAACTGTGTCACCATCACCACACCTGTGTCACCACAACCTCCCCCCACCTGTGTCACCCCACCTCCCTCACCTGTGTCACCCCACCTCCCTCACCTGTGTCACAACCATCGCTTAAATCTGTGTCACAACCACTTCCCACACCTATGTTACCACCACTTACACCTGTGTCCCCATCACCACTCACACCTGTGTCACCACCACCTCCCACACCTGTGCACATCCACCTCCACACCTGTGTCACAATCACCTCCCACACCTATGTCACCACCATCTCCCCCACCTGTGTCACCACCAGTACACCTGTGTCACAACCACCTTCCACACCTGTGTCACCCCCACCACTCACACCCATGTCCCCCTCCCACATCCATGTCACAGCCACCACACCTGTGCCACACCTACCGGGCCCACCCAGGCAACACCCCTCTGCCTACACACTCCTTTGGGTGCCTTTATCCAACAGTAACCAACACCCTTCTTACAGTTCCTCACACATGCCACACCTTATGCCAGCTTGGAGTCTTTGCACATGCTGTTCCTTCTGCTGGAAAGACTCTTCCCTCCCATCCTCTACTTGCCTGACACTCTCCTGGCCTTTGTGCCTCGTTCTAACATCCCCATGGGCGGAGGTCTGTCCGCGCCTCCACCATTAAAGTGGGGCTCATTCAGCCCCCCGGCCCAGACCTTGCCCATCTTCCTTGGAGCTTACGATGACTTCACGTATCAGCCACAAGGAGCATCTGTCCGCCTGGTCAGGCGAATGCAACCCAAGGGCTGGGGCATGTTCAGTTCAGCGATGCATCCCAGGTAGAGAGGAGGGGGAGCGCGATTGGTGTTCATCCTGTGGCCTCGTGCTCCCCACCAAGATGACAAGTGGGAGAGGAGGGGACATGTGGGTAAGGTCGCCATGCGTGGCTCCTCCTGGGACCATCATCCTCAGAGCGGCCACTTCCTGACAACCTCAGCATGCTGGTGGCTGAGCGGACGCTGACACAGGTGGTCTGGAGCCCAGGGGATGCAGATGGCAGGGGCGGAAATCAAGGCGGGAGGCCCGGCCAGGGCAGTCCCACAGCCAGCTGCTGGCACAGCCCACACCGAAGCCTGCTCAGTCTGGCCCCCTGCACCGCACAGGTTCACTGCCACGAGCCCTCCACACCCCGTTCCCATCCAGCACAGCAGCACATCATGCAGGCGCTGTCTTCAGAGGGATCCTCAGAATACCCCTTCTCACCGCCTCCCTGCTCCCTACCTAGTTTGAGGCACTGTAGTCACTCACCTGGACTAGCCAGGTGGCCTCTTCACTGGCCTTCTGCCCATGTCCCTCCTCAACGCAATTCCCCTCCAGGACCCATGGGACCTGTTAAGCCCAAGAGGAGCTTAGCGCTCCTGTCTCAGAGCCCTCTGCTGGCTGCCAGCTTACTCTGAGTGACAGCTAGAATCTTCACAACAGACTCAGACCACTGAACCTGGGCCTTTCTTTCTCTCTGAGCTGTCTGCTGCTCTCTCCCTCCACCTCATACAGGGGACTTCTCCTCTGGGCTTCAAGCATGTTAATCACTTCCCTGCCTCAGGGCCTTGGCACTTGCTGTTCCCTCTGCCTGGAACACTCCTGGCCCAGACCACTGCTTAGCCCATCACTTCCTACTAATCTATGCTCCAATCTTGCCTTATCGATGAGGAGAGCCCTGAGCATGCCAGGAAGGGTATCCAGGGCATAGTATATGCTCAACAAGTATAAGAAAGAAGAGAAGGAGAGAGGGAGGGGGGCAAGCAGGAAAGAAAGGGAGAGAGGGGGGGAAGAATGAGGGAAGGAATACCAGGTAGCCATGCCATCCCAGTGAAACTGGGTTACAATGAACGCCAAAGAACAACCCAGTGGTGCAGAAATAAAGATTCCAAAAGGCTGACGTGAATCACGAGCGGGGACAGGAGAGGGAGGGATGCAGGTTTGGAGACTCGAGGTGCATAGAGGATTCTCTCTGCTGTCTGTCCGTCACCTCTCAGCCTCACCCAGCCATCCCAGACTCTGGACAATACCAGGAGGCCCAGGACCCGGGGAGGGGCAGGGGTGGGGGGGAAGGTGCTCCATGACCCTCAAATCTGATCTCTATTCTGCTCTAAATAGGGAACCCAGCCACGGCCTGAGGAGGGAGTCCAGACATGGGGCTCTCATCTTGCCGATGTCCCAAGTCTAGTGGGTGACCTCAGACTTGGCACTCGATGTCCTGGGCTTCAGTTTCCCCCCGTCAAAAGTAGGGAGAGTGGACACCACCCTCCAGCAAGCCGCCCACTCTTCTCTGAGTTTCTATAAATACAGTGGGCCTCGTGCTTATCTGCTAGGAAACCTGCCACGCCAGACCCTGCCTGACCTCCTGGGGTAGGTTTCACTCGAGACTCTAACCACCACACCTGGGTCCATTGTACCGCAGACCAAGGGCAAGGTCACCTGGCACCTCCCTCCTTCCTCCACTCTTTCCTCTCGGGAGGGCCTGGGGTTTCACATAGAGCAGCCAAGGGCCAGAAATAGCAGCCGTCCGCTCACAAGCCGACCCTCCCAGGCCCCAAAAAGGAAGTGAGAGAAAGGCGGGCACTTTGGTTCTTTCTGCAGAAAAGAACTGCCAGCCACTCCCAGGGCCCTAGGCCAACGCAGCCCCCACCACCCACCGCTTCTCTCCGTGGGCTCGGCAAAGCAGGGCTCCAAAAAAGCGGGGCTTTGTCCGTCAGCTGTCGCTGACCCTGACGGACAAAGAGACAAGGGCAAAGTCGGAGCAGACAAGCAAGGGGGCTGAGCCGGACCCAGGATTCCTTGCTCTACATCCTGCTGTGGATGGCAGTATGTTCAACAGGAGCACGCAGACAAAAACCCTAGGGGACATCGCCGCATAAAGAAAGCCCACGGGAAGTCCTCTAGGGCAACTCTAAGAGGGGGTGGCTCGGGGGCAAATTCCTCTGTGAGGTGCACACACTCACAGACCAAAAGGGCCATCCACTGCCTTCTTCCGTGACACTAGCTTCCGGGGGCCTGAGTGTCTGAGAACAGCCGGGCAGCGCCAAGCCCTGCCCAGGGGACGCGGGAGGAGCTCTGGCAGGTGCGCACGAGGACAAAGCCTTCCGCAGTGGCACCATTGGAAACAGCAGATAGAGGCAAAGATGGCGAAGTGAGGTGCCTTCCCCAGCCCTGCCCAGACCTTTCTAAAGAGCCTCTTCACTGAGTTCCTTCTTGTTTTGAGTGGTTCGTCTGTTTCCTGCCCAGGCCCCGCCTGAAACGTCAGCAGGGAATTGGATGAATGTGTTCCTACTGCGGCACCTGCTACAGCAGGAAAACAGAGGAAGCCAGGCCCTCCAGCAGAAGGAGGCCAGTGGGTCTCCGCCAGCTCACGGGAATGCTTCCTTCCGGGGGAGGGGACCCCCCTGGTGGCCCGGGTCCAAAGGCCCTGTGACCATATGTGCGGGGCTTCGCATCTTAAGAAAGAGAAACATGGCGCAGACCTGACCGGTTGTCAACAAGACCCTCGTGGCACCCACGAGTTATTCCTCGTGACGTTCTGAATAGTGAAATCTCGGGTGTATTGGTTCACCTGCTGGATTTCCACACAGAGTTTGCTGAGCCCTCCTCCATGCCAGCGCAGACAAAAACAGGTGAAATATCCGTGCCTTCTTGGTGTTGATGCCCACTTGGGAGACACACACCATGCACACACACATTGCACAAGGTTGATGATCAAAGCATACGTACAGCCTGTCAGGTGCTGGTAAGGGCCACCGCGGGGAGGAAGCAGGGCGGGTGTTGCGGGCACAGGGGCTGCCGTGGTCAGCAAGCCACCATGAACTTGGTGACTTAACCAACACACATGTTTTCCCTTATTTATCCATACCCCCTTCCTCCATTTAGAATTCTGAAGTTCAAAAGTGCCAAGTCAGTCTCACCGGGCTGACGTCAAGGCGTGGGCAGGTTGGCTCCTTCTGGAACCTCCAGGGGAGAATCCGTGGTGGCCTCTCTCAGCTTCCAGAGCCGCTCCCCTCGCATCCCTTGGCTCGCGGCACCTTCCTCCCTCTTCGAAGACAGGAGTCCAAGCATCAGGCTTCGGTCCCATGTGGGGTGCTTCTGTGTCGGATCTCCGTCCATCTCCTTCTCAGAGGACACTCAAGGTCACACTGAGGACGCCCCCTGGACAATCCAGGGTCCTCTCCCCATCTCAAGGTCCTTACCGTAGCCACATCTGCGAGGTCCCTTTGCCTGTTGAGGGAACCTTCACAATGTCCAGACATGAGGCCCTGCATGTCCTGGGGTCAGTGTTGAAGCTCCCATGGGTCAGAAAGGAGACCTCATGACGGAATGACATTTATTTATTTATTTAAAAAGATTTTATCTATTTATTTGACAGAGAGCACAAGGAGGCAGAAAGGCAGGAAGAGAGGGGAGGTGAAGCAGGCTCCCCACTGAGCAGAGAGCCCGATGTGGGGCTCCATCCCAGGACCCTGAGATCATGACCTGAGCCAAAGGCAGAGGCTTTAACACACTGAGCCATCAAGGCACCCCACAGAATGACTTTTAAATAGAGGCCTGCGGGAGGAAAAAAGGGAGCCACAGTCTCTGTGGAAGAGTATTCTGGGCACGGGGAACAGCAGGGGAGCCCGGGGACTTCAGCTCAGTGAGCGAGGGAGGCAGCTGAGGGAACGGCTTCAGAGTCCAGAAGGCCTGGGCAGTGGGTGGAAGTTGGTGCTCCCCAAGTGAGACAGCAGCCGTGGGCCCTCCCCATGAGGGGTCTGACTTCTTCGTCTCTAAAACTCCGGCCCCCAGTTTCTGGAGGACACAGCCTTCCAGGTCATACTTGTCCCTTTTTATTGACGAGTCCTACTCCTTTGTATATATCCTCCTTTGGATATATCCGCTCACCAGGGATGGACACCTCCGTTGTTTCCAGTTTTTGGCGATTCACTTCATGTCTCTGCCAGACAAAGCTGGCAGAAAGTGTAAATACATTTGTATGGACATGTGTCATTCCCCTTGGGTCCATGTCTAGGAGTCGAATGGCTGAATCGTACCATAGGTATATGTTTAAAATTTCTAAAACCTACCAAATTAACATCAAAAATAGTCCTACAGACTACATTCTGACCAGCAGGAATGAGAGTTTCTGTAGCTCCGTATCCTCATCAACACTTGGGATGGGTCAATCTTTTTAATTTTAACTGTTCTGGGGGTGCCTGGGTGGCTGTCAGTTAAGCGTCTGCCTTCAGCTCAGGTCATGATCCCAGGGTCCTGGAATCGAGCCCTGCATCGGGTTCCTTGCTCAGTGGGGAATCAGCCTCTCCTCCCTCTCCCCCTGCTTGTGTTCCCTCTCCTGCTGTGTCTCTCTGTGTCAAATAAATAAAAAATATTTTTAAAAAATTCTAACCATTCTAACAGGTGTGCAGCAGTATCTTGCTATGGTTTTAATTTTTATTTCTTTCATGACTAATGAATGATGTTCAGCATCTTCCTGTAGGCTTACTTGTCATCCATGTACCTTCCTTGATGAAGTATCTGTTCACATCTTTTGCCCATTTTTATTTCTTGTTTTTATTATTTATTTATTTATTTATTTTGGAGAGAGAGAGTGTGCAAGCGGGTAGGGGGTAGAGGGAGAGAGAGAGAGAGAGAATCCCACTGCCGAGCCTGATGCAGGGCTCGATCTCAGGACCCTGCGATCATGACCCGAGCTGAAATCAAGAGCCAGGCGTTTAACCAACTGAGCCACCCAGGGGCCCTTGCCCGCTTTTAAAAATTGAGTTGTTTGTTTTCTCACTGTCGGGTTTTTGAAAGTTCTTCATATGTTCTGATACTAGTCGTTTGTCACTAAATGACTTACAAAGATTTTCTCCCAGTCTGTGGCTTGTATTTTTTTATTTTTTTTAAAGATTATTTATTTATTTATTTATTTGAGAGAGAGACAGTGAGAGAGAGCATGAGTGAGGAGGTCAGAGGGAGAAGCAGACTCCCCGTGGAGCTGGGACCCTGATGCGGGACTCGATTCCGGGACTCCAGGATCATGACCTGAGCCGAAAGCAGTTGTCCAACCAACTGAGCCACCCAGGCGTCCCTGTGGCTTGTATTTTTCATTCTCTTAACTACCATCTGTGGAAGAGCAGAAGAGTTTAAATTTGAATGAAGCCAACTGATCTGCTTTGTCTTTGGGGAATTGTGCTTTTCCTACTGCATCTAACAAATCTTAGCCTAAGCAAGGTTTTCTGGTACATTTTCTTCTAGAACTTTTATACTTTCAGGTTTTACACTTTGGTCTATGATCCATTTGGGATTAATTCTATACACGGTGAATGAACTCTGTATCCTGTTCCTCTGATCTCTGTTCGTGGTCAGCCTCTGCAATTATCCCATGTAACTATGGATGGGTTTAGTGTCCTACACTCCCTAGCCTTACCATACTACCTGCCAGGGTCAGCTCCCCAAGTTTGTTCTTTTTCAAAGTTGCTTTGGATATTCTAGGTTTCTTGTATTTCTATACATATCATAGAAGTCTACAGACTTCTCTGGAGAAAAAGAAGCAGAACTATATAACGATATACACATCTATGCGTACATCTCTTTAACTATATATCAATATACAGAAATACAAATGTATCTATATACTAAAGTTATATATATACAAAGTTGTTTCAGGCCAGAGCCAGCAGAGGCTAAGTGCTAAGATCAGCTGAATGACTCAAGCGGAGAGACTCAAAACGAAAGGCAGAATGAATTGCAAATATTGTATGATCGATGGTATTTGGAAACATGGTATGGTATTCCATACAGTCTATATAAAATATATGTATTTTTTCTTTTATGCAAATATGTATAAATCTGTTTCTCTGGAGTAGTCTAATACACCAAGTGCCTAGAACAATGCCTGGCCCATTGCAGGCATAAATATCTGTTGACTGAATTAATAAGTCTGTCTGTTAATTCATTACCACATCCCCAGGACATGGCACTCAGATGCAATGAATGACGAAGGCTGGCATGAGTATCTCACAGAATGTACCCTTCCTGTTCATGGCTTTGAAACCCAGCTCACATGCTGGGAGGCCACAGTCTTCACGCTTTCCTCCCTAAGGAAGAGGGGGGTGACTCCGGAGTCTTAAACATCTCTCTCCTCATTCAGGTTTTATCTGCCCCCATGGTTCTCAACCCAGGCAGCTCTGCCTCCCAGAGGACACGGGGCAATGCTGGGAGAACTTCCTGGTCTTCCCAGTGGTGGCATGGGGGACACGGCAGGTATGCACGGGCGTCTAGTGGGTAGAGGCCCAGGATGTTGCCAGACATCCTACAGTGCACATAACAGCCCCACAGCAAAGAGTTACCAGGCCCAAAATGTCGGCAGCGCTGATAGGGGGAAGCCCTGCTTTGTAAGGGTCGCTGAGCGAAAATGCTCCACATTGGGGCGCCTGGGTGGCTCAGTGGGTTAAAGCCTCTGCCTTCGACTCTGGTCATGATCCCAGGGTTCTGGGATCAAGCTCCGCATCGGGCTCTCTGCTCAGCAGGGAGCCTGCTTCCCTTCCTCTCTCTCTGCCTGCTGCTCTGCCTACTTGCGATCTCTATCTGTCAAATAGATAAATAAAACCTTAAAAAAAAATCTCCACATCTGATCCTCTTCCCGTTCAGCTTCGCTCCACCCTTCCTTACAAACGGCCTGACTCCTACATGGGATGATTAGGAAACTCTAAAACTACAAGCAAGATGCTTCTTTTTTTTTTTTTTTTTTTTTTAAACAGGGAACATACTAGAGACCACAACCGTTCTAAGAACTTTGCATACGGAAGGGTTTTGTTTTTGAAAACTGAAATTACAGAATAAGAACCCATAAAGGAGAGAGGGAGAGAACTTCACTGTTTGGGTCCAAATTAGCAACCTGAGTATTCTTGGCTCCCGGTAGAAAAGGTGTGTGCCAGCGCCAGACGCGGCCACCTGCTGTGGCCCCGCGGTTTTGTTCTGACCGGCTCCTTCCCGCGCCTGTTACAAGATGCGCAGATGTTTGGGAGACCAGAAGACGAACTGTGCAGCCAGAGAACGAGGTTTACATGCAAGCAAACGGAAAACAGTGTTCTGAGTCGAATGGAAAGATCTGCCGCTGCTAACTCAGAATGAGATGTGCTGATGAGCTGACCTTGACCAGTGTGGTCCAGACCAAACAGCTGGCCAGGACAGGGGGAGGAGGGCAGCAAGGCAGGGCCTGGCGGCAGTAGCACCCTCCTGAACTCCATTCAGTTAAGGCAGGGGAAGCGGGCAGGCGGCGGGCGTCAGCTGGAATCCGTTTATGCAGTGCATGTAGACGCATCCAGAGTCTGGACTTGACCCCAATTTCAAGAGCTAAGTAGACACAGTGGCTAGTGCTTAGCACGCTGGGCAGTGCAGACATAGACTGACCGCAGACATCTCAGGAAAGTCTATCGGAAGGCACGGATCTGCGTCTCCTCTCCCTGATGCAAGGCTGCGGAGGACAGGGCAGGTCTTCAGGGAGCACCTGTGCTAACAGGGAGCCCCTTCTCCGGGGCTGGGGGGAGGCCGTGCCTACGCCCCTCCAAACGCTGTCTTTCCTCCTCCTGGTTCATCCACACTCTTTCTAGAATCTCCTGCTCCTCTCAGCCTCACCCAAACCGGAGGCGATCTTTCCTGCCTCCAAAATCCCATAATCCCTTACAGGTACTTGTGAATTTATTACTTTGAACGGCATACACATTACTCAGAACAAAAGCTAATGTTCCCATGTTGGCCTCAAGACGCGTCATCTATGCACGCACCTGCCTACCTCCCGGTTTGCCCTCTCCGCAGCTCCAGCAACACGCCCCCCACTTCCCCTCCTCACCCCGCACCCCCTCCCCCGCCCCCGCCCCCCGCAGTTCCCTGAAGACCTCAGGCAGGTCTCGCTTTGGCGGCTCCTTGGGAACTGTTCCTCTGCTCAGAACGCTCTTCCACCCAACAGCCACGTCAGCATCGCCTCTCTTCCTTCAGGTTTCTGTTCAAATGCCATTTTATCAGAAAGGTCCTCGCTGACCATCCTATCCCCCATAGTGCGCTAACACGGAGGCAACAACTTAACTTCCCCAGGCACCTTCTGGCTTAGCCTTTCCCCAAATTCTGAGGCATGGCGCCCTCCTGTGGGCAGCTTTCCCCTAGCACTCTGGAGAGTGAATTTCCAGCAAGCCCTGCAGACACACCAGTCCTCCTGCCATGCAGGGGACCACATCCATGCCCCAACCAATGACGTCGGGGCTGAGTCCTGGCTCTGGGAGGGACCGCGGGAGGCTCTCCCTCGGGTGCTCCATCTCGGCCCGGGTGTAGGGGCTGCTCCCTGTTCTCTCTATGTGGTTTAGAATTATCTTTACTTCTTGATACTGAATCCCTTTTTACACCAATCCTTTGTTAGTAGTCCTTTGTATTAAACATTCTTTATTCCAGTGATGGTGTGTCTTCTTTAAGATTTTATTTATTTATTTGACACAGGGAGAGGGAGACAGAGAGAGAGGGTACGCAAGCAGGGGGAGCGGGAGACAGAGAAGCAGACTCTCCACTGAGCGGGGAGCCCAGTGCAGTGCCTGATTCCAGGACCCTGGGACCATGACCTGAGCCAAAGGCAGACTCTCAGCAACTGAGCCACCCAGGCGCCCCTGGCTTCTGTCTCTTCATTGGACTCTGATAGATGCACAGCGACATTCTTCCAGCTCTTATCTGCCCACAGAGCCTCGTATGTACCGCATGTTTGATGAATGTTGGGTGAACACATGAATGAATGACAGTTCTCTTTTGGGTTCACCCCATATGCTGGCTACTGGTTGTTATCCCTTCATGGGTGGTGGTGGGGGGCGGGGACAACAAGAAGATCTAAATCATGGAAATGAACAAAACTATATTGGGTGGCTATAATGCAAGGCATTTCCTAGAGGCTGTGGAAGATACAAAGATATTTGCCAAGAGAAGAGATAAGCCGTTCGCACTTACTTAGACTGAAGAAAATGCTACTGGCAAAACCCACTGTAATTTTTCTATACACAGGCCCCATGGTGGGTCCTACTGCATGGAGTGTTGGAGGAAGGTGGACCCACGGTGAAACTGATACTCAGCTCACAGAGGCCTGAGCAGTGCCGTCTCTCACCCAGCTGGGAGTTCACAGGGAGCTACCATCAGCACTGGCTAGGTCCAGAACATTTCCATCACATCAAAAGAAAACCCTAGGGCTCCTGGGTGGCTCAGTGGGTTGAGCCGCTGCCTTCGGCTCAGGTCATGATCTCAGGGTCCTGGGATCAAGTCCCGCATCGGGCTCTCTGCTCAGCAGGGAGCCTGCTTCCTCCTCTCTCTCTCTCTGCCTGCCTCTCTGCCTACTTGTGATCTCTCTCTGTCAAATAAATAAATAAAATCTTTAAAAAAAAAAAAGAAAAGAAAAGAAAACCCTATCCCCATTAGCAGCCACTCCCCATTCTATCCTCCCCTCCGGCCCCAGCAACCGCTAATCGGCTTTCTCTCTCTATCACGTATTCTGGAAACTTCATTAAAACGGAATCATACAACATATGATCTTTTGTGTCTGGCTTTTTTCACAAAGAGAATGTTTGTAAGACTTATACCTGGGGTAGCCTGTATCAACAGCTCATTCCCTTTTAGGACCACATTTTGTACATCCCTTTGTCAACTGATGGGCGTACAAGTTGTTTCCTCCTTTCGGCCTTTGTGAATAATGCTGAAAATTTGCGTATAATTGTTTTGGGTTCTTCTGGGGTTATACCTAAGAATGGGAACATAGGGTCATAGGATAATTTTATGTTTACATTTTTAGGAAATGGTCCAGCTGTTTTCCATGGTAGCTGTACCATCTACATTCCCACCAGTAATGTAGGAGTGTTCAAATTTCTTCATATCCATGCCAAGCTTTGTTTTTTTGTTTGTTTGTTTTTTGTTTTTTGGTTTTTTTTTTTTTTTTTGCTTTTTCATTATTCCCCTAGTGGGTTTGAAGTCGTAGCTCACTATGGTTTTAATTTACATTTTTAAAAAATATTTTATTTATTAATTATTTGACAGACAGATCACAAGTAGGCAGAGAGGCAGGCAGAGAGAGAGGGAGGGAAGCAGACTCCCTGCTGAGCAGAAAGCCCCGACTCGGGTCTCGATCCCAGGATCCTGGGATCATGACCTGAGCTAAAGGCAGAGGCTTTAACCCACTGAGCCACCCAGGCTCCCCAATTTATGTTTTCTTAATGACATTACTCATCTTTTTCTGGGCTTGTTAGCCATGTGCATGTCTTCTTTGAGACTGGTCTGTTCAAGTCCTTTGCCTATTTAAAAATTGGATTATTTGCCTTTTTGTTGTTGACTGTTAAGTTTTTTATTTATTCTAGACCTGTGTTAGCTAGATGCTTTTAAATATTTTCTCCCATTCCATAGGCAGCCTATTTCTTGATAGTGTCTTTGGTTGCCCATTTTTTATTTTAATGAAGTCCAAGTTATCTACATATTCTCTTGTTGCCTGTGCTTTTGGTGTCATATCCAAAAAACCTTTACTTTCTTGGAAGACATTATTGCCCCTCTGGTCTTCTTCAAAGAGCTTTATAATTTTTACTCTTACATTTAGGTCCTTGATCCATTTTGTTTTTAAAAAAAAATTTTAAGATGTTATTTATTTGAGAGAGAATTAGTGAGAGAGAGCATGAGAGAGCCCTTGATCCATTTTAAATTGGTTTTCATACATGGTGTGAGGTAGGGGTCCAACTTCATTCTTCTGTGTGAAAATTTCATCGTCTCAGCACCATCTGTTGAAGAGGCTTTTTTTCCACATTAAATGGTCAGGCCACCCCTGTCAAAAAATCAACTGACCATGTACATATGGATTTACTAGTGGACTCTCAAGCTATTTCACTTATTTTTATGTCAAACCATATGCCAGTACCTTACGATTTGGATTATTGTAGCTCTGAAGGAAGTTTTTTTTTTTAAGATTTTTATTTATTTATTTGAGAGAGAGAGCATGAGCGGGAGGGGCAGAGGTAGATGGAGAAAGAACTCCCAAGCAGACTCTGCGCTGAGCATGGAGCCCAACGCAGGGCTTGATCCCACGACCCTGAGATCACCCGAGCTGAAATAAAGAGTCGGACACTTAGCCGATGGAGACACACAGGCATCCCTGTAGTAAGTTCTAAAACCAGGAAGTGTGATTCTTCTAACTATGGTTTTCTTTCTTAAGATTTTTTTTTTAGTCTATGGAGGGTCCCTTGAAGTTACATATGAAATTTAGGATGAGCTTTTTCATTTCTACCAAAAAAAAAAAAAAAAAAAAAAAGGCCATCGGGATTTTGGTGGGGATAGCCTTGAATCTGTATATTGGCTGGGTAGGATTGCATCTTACCAATACTAAGCCTTCCAGTCCAAAGACATGGGCTGTCTTTCCACGCATTTAGACCTTCTTTAATTTCTCGTAGCAATAATTCTCTGTATACAAACCATTAACCTCTCTGCTTAAATTTATTCCTAAGTATTGTATTCTTTCAGATGCCATTATGAATGGAATTGTTTTCTTAGTTTCCTTTTGGGGTTGTTCATTGCTAGTCTAGGAAAACAACTAATTTTTGTGTGTAGGTCCTCCACCTGGCAACCTTGCTAGATTCACTTATTAGCACTATTCAGTGGATTCTCTGAATTTTCTACATATAAGATCATGTCATCTGTGCATGCAGATAGTTATTTCTTCCTTTCCAATCTGGATGTCTTTTGTTTCTTTTTCTTGCCTAATTGCTTTGGCTAGAATTCCAGCATTCTGTTGAGTAGCAGTGGTGAAAGCAGGCATCCTTGTCCTGGTTCTGTCTTAGGAGGAAAGCTCTCATCTTTCACCATGGAGTATGATGTCAGCCATGGGCTTTTCATAACGTCCTTTATCACACTGAAGTTTCCTCTATTCCCAGTTTGGTGTTTTATCATACGAGATGTTAGCTTTTGTCAAATGCCTTTTCTGTATTAATTGGGATGATTATGTGGCTTTTTCCCTTTATTCTATTACTGTGGAGTCTTACATTGATTGATTAGGCAGCTCTGATTTTCCAAGATTAGTGGAAATCTGAATTCTCATGGGAAATAGTCTTCCTTTCAAACGTTGACATACATTTAAAAAAATTTGCATGGGCCAAGTCCAACTCAGCTAAGAGCCAAATTGGCTCCATGGCCAAGAGGTTGAAATCTCTGATAAAGAAACTTAAGAATCATTCTTCTCTTTGTTGACTGAGGAATTCCACTTTCAGGGATCCATCCAAAAGAAATAATATACTTGAGTTTTTAAAGCTCAAAGCTGGGAAGCATCTGAGTATCCAACAATAGAGGTAGATTAAGGGCCAAAAGAAATGTAGTGCGGCCACTTACAATGGATTTACTGAAAACCGTGGAATGCCATCAACAGATACAGGGAATAGAACACTACTGCTTGTCATTCAATATAATCATAATTGCTATTTACTATGAAAATATGCTTTTTTTTTTCTTATGACAGGAAGCAGACAGGATCCCCAAGGCCTCCCCACCAGCTGGGTTAGGTTGTCTCAACAACAGATCATCTGCCCATCTCTCCCCAACACACACCCCCACCCCCTTCGTTTGGTTTCCAAATTTGGCATAATGTGCTTATGTGACTTCCTTTTTCCTTTTTGGCATTCTCCACATTTGATTCACATTTTCAAACATTTCAATCTCAAAGGCGCGTTTCCATATACCAAGTTCCCTTTTGCTGCGTCCATGGGCCATGCTGGTTTGTCCTGTCTGTCATAGGTAGGAACTACTTTGGGCAGAAAGCCGCTCCCCTACCCAAAGCAACCCTATTCTTCATAAGTACTTGAATCAAAACTATCTTGAACATGGTTTTTGGCACTGCTGGTTGGCAGGGCCCCGCACCCCTTCCAGAATTAAGCACCATGGACAACAGTATTCACTGTGCTGCTGCTTTAAGCCATGCCAACTGTGGCCCTTTCACTAAACAACTTTGACAGAAGCAGGCTTTCTGGAGACTCATTTTATGAAGCAGATGCTTCTCCATGGAAATCCGAGAGCTCTTTCCAGTGTTCGTCTTATAAAAGCTGACTTCCATTTTGAGGACTCTGAGGCCAGATGTCAACGATGGTGACTTGAGGAGAGGAAACAGGAATCCTGCTGCAGTGTGAGCACTGACCTGGCAACTGTCCCACTCATACCACCTAAGCCCGGGACAGGAGAGGGGCTGGGGGCAGACCACGCTTCCCAGAGGAGACGATGCCTCAGCTGGGTGCTGAGAGACAGACGTTGGGGAGAAACAGCTACACAACTCGCATTTCCAGTGCAATGTGGTGTAGACCCTATCCAGCGGCCCCACATGCCTTGCTGGGGCTCAGAACAAGGGGTGATCCCCGTGGATTGGGAAGGGCTGCCTGGAGGAGGCAGCATTTGAGTCGGGTCTCTTTGGTAAGCTCGATAGTGTGCCCCTCAGATTCATACCCACCTGGACCTGGGAATGTGGCCATATTTGGGAAGAGGGTCTTTGCAGATGTGATCAAGTAAAGATAAAGTCATACTGATTCATGTCCTTACAGGAAGAGGAAAGTCCTGATGAGGATACCCAGGAAGGGAGAGTACCTGAACAAGAAGGCAGAGATTGGAGGGGCATGTTTGCAATGGAGGAATGGCAAGATACACTGGCCACCACCAAAAGCTGGAGAAGAGGCAAGGAAGGACCCTCCCGTAGAGCTATAGGATACTGTGCTCCTAGTAGAGCTATAGGATACTGTGCTCCTAGTAGAGCTATAGGATACTGTGCTCCTAGTGGCCTGGCAAGTGGCCTGGCTGACACCATGATTTCGGAGGCTGGCCTCCAAAATCAATAGAAACAAATTCTGTTGCTTTAGGCCCCCATTTGAGGTCCTTGCTTACAGCACTCCCAACAAGCCACTGAAGAAGCCTTGAGGGACACCTTGTCCCTGCCTTGGAGATGGGCCCCTCTCGGAAGGGTCGCAGGCTCTCCCGCTTGTCACCAGTAGGTGGCACCCCTGGCTTACAACCACAGCACTTCTCCCTGGTCCTGAGTCAGGCTGAGAGGGGGCCTGGGGGCCTGCCCTGGGCTTGCTGCCTCCAGGTAAGAGGCAGGGACAGCAGGTGGCCGAATGCCACTGCACCCAACTCCTTTGCCTCCCTCGCAAGGCCTCACGCCGGGCCTGGGCTGCCCTTCCTCCCTCTGCAGGGCACTGGTCCTCACAGCCAGAGAGGGATGAGCTCTTTTTCCCTTCCAAGGGTGAGTGTGGGCTCCAAAGAGTTCATGCTGTTCCTGTAACGATGTAAGGAATGACACTTCCCAGGGACGCAGGCCTCTTAGCCAAGGCACAGGAGGGCAACAGGTCCCCCCATGGTCCCAGTCAGTGTCCTTGCTTGGAAATGCCCAGTGTGCATCGGGATATGTGACCTCATGGGAAATGTCCACAGGGATGTCGGGGATCCTAAATAATTGGGATGGACTGGATGCAGCAGTTCGGAGGCTCAGCCTTGGTCCGCAGAGCCAATCCCCTATTTCTGAAGCCTGCTTTGGGGGCACACCCCACCCCCAACTCCACCTGATCCACAAACACTGAGAATGAGGAAGGGGGTCTGCCCTCAAGGAGGTCAGGAGGGCAGAGGCTGGGCAGGCAAAGCAGCCCCCCTCCTCCTATTGAATCACCGGGCAGTGGTTTTCCTCTTTGTCTTCCTTCTGGGCAGGTCCCAGAGACGGGGAAATGCTGGCTCCCCAAGGCCTCATCCTGTTCTTTATGGGGGCGGTGGGTGGCCTGAGGGGCTGGGAAAGGCAAACGTTTTGCAGTAGAAAGAGCCCAGAATCTGGAGTCAGATCCGAAACCCGTCCCAGCTGCACCGTTCACCAGCCACGGCGATCACACTTCTCACCTGATCTTATGTTTCTTGGTTATAAAACGGGCCCCAAATCGTGCACCTGTCTTTCACGGAGATTGTGTAAAACTTTCAGGACATCACACAGAAAGGCTCTGACCGCAGGGTGAAACTCGGAGCCCAGAAACTTCTCCAGGTGTCTCGGAGGTTTTCTGGTGGTGGCGGTGGCTGCTTGTGGTGAAACAGACACAAAACAAAATGTACCACTGTAAGGAAAAGAACTCCTTTCATCTTGTAAAACCGAAACTGTCCCCATTCGACATGAATTCCCCATTCCCTTTCCCCTGGCCCCTGGCAACCAGCATCCTACTTTCCTTCTCCGTGGACCTGATGACTCTAGGAGCTGCATTTAACGGAATCGGACAGGATGTGCCTTTTGGGGACTGGCTTCTCTCACTTGGTGTTGTGTCCTCAGGCCGGTCTGTGTTGGAGCCCGTGATAGGACTTCCTTGCTTAGTAAGGCTAAATAGTATTTCATTCTGTGCACAGATCACACTTAGTTTCTCCAGTCGCCTGTGGACGGATGCTTGGGTGGCATCCGCCTCTTGGCTACCGTGAATTACGCCGCAATGCACAGGGTGGTGTGAGTACCTCCTCAAGAACGTGCTCTCGATTCTGTAGATAGATCCCCAGAAGTGGGATTGCTGGATCCTACAGTGATTCTATTTTTAATTTTTGAGGAGCTGCCAACTGCTTTCCACAGCAGCTGCTCCATTTTCCGTTCCCACCAGCCCTGTACAAGGCTTCCAATGCCTCCAAGTCCTCGCCGACATTTCTTACCTTCTGGCTTTGTGACTGTGGCCAAGCTGGTGGGGCTGAGTTGATAGCTCCAGCTGTTTGGAGCCCACCGGACTTGACGTAGGGATGGGTACTTCCGAAATCACTGAGCAGGCTGGGCCTCTGGGGGCACCTCCCAGATCCCTACAGAACCTGCCTACAGTGTGGTGGAGTGGGGGAGGCACTGCCCCTCCCCCAAGGCCAGGCGGACAGTCAGGGGCCTCACTCAGGCACATCTCTCCTGGGTGCAGAGAGCTGTCCCACAGCTCAGCAGCCCAGGATCAGAGGCTGGGATGCTGCTGCAGAAAATCCCACGACCCAGTGACCCTGTCGGCCAGCACAGCACCGCTAAAACAACAAGCAGACGGCCACTCCTCCCTCTGCCTCCTTCACCACACTCTGCACATTTGTTTGATGGGCCCTTGCTCACAGCTGGAGCCAAGCTGCAAGGGAACCTGGCAAACACGGTCTTTCTGCGTCCCAGCCTCTGCAGGCCGGGAAGGCACCTGAAGTGTGGGAGCAGACGCTGAGGGCCCCACACCATGCAGGCTCAGCAATTGCCCGAGACCCCATCTCTGTCGTTAGTATCTCCCACAAATCTGAGTCTGGGGAGTCGCTCCCCATCATCCACACCTACCTGCAGGGTCCCTCCTGCTGACAGCCTTTGCAGGGGCATTCCCTCCTTCCCGAATGTTCCTCCCTCTCCCCTCTACTTCCACATACCCCGTTAACTTCTATTTAGTAGGTAAAAACTGGAACAACCCGAATATCCATCAACAGGAGAACGTTTCAATGGTGTCCTCGTGCAATGGGGTGTTCTACCACCACGAAAAAAGCATGGCTTACTACCATGTGTTGCGACGAGCCTGCATCTCGCAGACGTCATGGTCTAAGGAAGAAGCCAGACCAGACATGGGAGAGCTCATTCCACGTGCTTCCATTCATACGGAGCTCAGAAAGAAGCATGAGTCTTCTTGGCAAAACAACCTAGAAGAATGGTTCCTCTTGGGGGGGGGGCAGGTAAGATGGGGCAGGAGGGGCGCAGGGAGACTTTGAGGGGCTGAAAATGTTCTATCTTGGTCTCTATGCTGGTTGCATGGCGGTACACACTGGTAACAGGTTCCCCAAGCTGTCTGAGTAAAGGTGCGTCGTCTGTGGAATAACAAAAAATAAAAATAAAACCAGTTCTTTTCTCAGAACCCTTTGCCCTGACTAGAACAAATGTCCCCATTAGGAGCCGTCAGAGTCCCGTACAGCTCCCCCTCGGGGCTCTGGCCACTGCTGTGGCAGGTGATGCCAGCAGCCGGCTTCCCCGCTGGACCAGAAACGTCAGAAGCGTGGCGTGGGAGGTTTCTCTGTCTTGCCAGCGCCTGTTTCTTAACGACCCTCTCTGAGCGTGGGTACTCATCATCGTAGCATAAGCCCACTCTCTGACATCAGGAATGTGGGCTTGTGCCTGCAACGTGAGCTCTACACCCAGAGCAGGGGGAGAATAATCAGATTTGCAACCAATTAATCCTGCAGCCATCCAGCTGAGCCGAGAAGCCAGGGAAGGCAGGATTCTGAAACAGAACCACCTACGCCTGTCACTCTTCTGAAAATGTCCCACGTTCAAATATCTTTTCCAAAAAAAAAAAAAAAGAGAGAGAGAGAGAGACAAAGAATCTTTTCACCTTGAACGCTCCGTACTTATGATCCTTAAGATCATGCACACGTAATATTTATATAACTGTGTTCATGTGACAGGTGAATACTTGAATGCCGCCTAGTGCATTTAGGGGCAGAGGACGCGCTTGTGTTGAGGAGGAAGAGGAAGATGTGAAAACTCGCCGGGCTTGGTCTGTCTGCAGCTCAACAGTCTGAGAAGAGCCGAGGGAAGGATGGTGACAGCTCACAGTGCCCAGACCTCGGTCCTCCATGCCAACAGGATTTCCGTTGCCATCCAGGTGGCAAAACCAGGCCAGTGGAGAGGCAGGCTCGGGAGAGAGACAAGTTTTCAAATGATTAAAAAAGTGACATTGCTAGGTAGTGAGCCCCCTGTCCCTGAAGGTCTGCAAGTAAAGACTAAAAGTGTCTCATCAGGGAAGGAGACTAGGAGACAGGCAGAGGGTGAGGAGCTAGAAGGAAGGCCTCACTGGGGATCTTGGGGGCTCAGGAATTTTTTTTTTTAAGATTTTATTTATTTATTTGACAGATAGAGATCACAAGCAGGCAGAGAGGCAGGCAGAGAGAGAGAGGAGGAAGCAGGCTCCCCGCCGAGCAGAAAGCCCCATGTGGGTCTTGATCCCAGGACCCTGGGATCATGACCTGAGCTGAAGGCAGAGGCTTTAACCCACTGAGCCACCCAGGCGCCTGAGGCTCAGGAATCTTGTATCTACATCCTCCTGAAGCATTTCATTCTCATTGAGGGAATGCCACTCTCCAGGCTGCCCACAATTGTGAGTCTTGGAAGGCAGGAGCCAGGAGGGACCTTCCAAAGTATTGTTTCCGAGCCCTAGATGACAACACACAGGGAATTCGAGATTCTGCCCAGTGTTAGGCTGTTCCCAGGGGCTTGGCTCATGGGGAGGCCAGATAGGTCACACTCTCTCAACGGGAAATATCACAGTTGTGCTGAAGAACGTGGGTGGTGCAGCCTGACCATGGGGCCCCACCTCCTGACCTGGGGGGCGAGAATCTCAGAGTCACATCCTGGAACAAGGAGTCAAGGGCAAGGACTTGACTTAGGAGGTGCTGTCGGGAGAGTGGACACACGGGGCAGGGCAGGGAGGAACCAGCGAAGGGTGTGTTATCAAGGCTGTCATCACCCAGTCCCTGGCGCTCGGTCCTGCTGTGGAGCCCTGGGAGAGAGCGTAGAGGATGTCTCCAAAGGGAAGGCCAGAGCCAGGGGAGCTCTCCGCCGACCCCACACCCATGTGGGCTAAGAACTATTTCCAGAGTAGTGAATCTGTAACCACCTCCCACTGCCCCACCCCCACCCCGGCCCAGTTGCTTTAACCCACCTGCTCTGGGCAGCAGCTGGAGAAAGCCCTGAGGAGCAGTCTCAGGTGTCCCCAGCCTGTGGCATGAAGAGATGGGTCCTACGGGGGAGGTGGGGGCAGGGCACCACCTCAGGCCCTTACTCTGCCTATCTAGGTGTGCCTACAGCCACGCCTGTCAGGAAGCCTCCCTGACCTCAGTGAAGCGGGAGGGCTGAGAAGTGGCCGACACAGATCAGGCTTGCAGGAATCCGAGGGGTCCACGAAGGAGCCCTGCTACCTCCCATTTCACAGAGGAGGAAACCAAGGTCGGAGTGGCCAGGCCTCCGGGGCACCACCACACTGCAGGGGCAGAAGTGGGCCCGTCTGACCCGGAGTCCATGCTCCCAGGATTCCCATCAGGGGCTGACCCGGCGGTGGATCAAGGCAGCAGCTGGCCTCCGAGAGCACCTCCCTCCTGCTCTCCACTGCCTGCCCCCCCATATCCAGCAGGGTCCCTCATCGCTGACTACAGCACCAACCTGCATCCTTGACCCCCGTCCCCAGAGCCTTCCAGAAGCCCTTGAAGCTCCCCCCGTAACACCAGTGCTGGGCTGGGCTCCCCTCGACGGCCCATGCCAGCTGTAGGCAGGAAGAGGAAGAGACCTGCAGTGGCAGAGAGGGGGTGCACTGAGAGCCTGATGAGCTCCCGTCCCACCCAGTTCATCCCCCCATCCAAGAGTCCAGGCTACAGACCCCTCATGCCCCTGTCCCCTCCCATGCCAGCTGGGCTACCATGAGTCTCCCTGGCTGGACTTCGCTCAGAACACTTGGAAGCAAACCTCCAAGAACAGCGAGGCACCGGCCATGGAGCTGGCCGAGCACTCATGCAGAAAGAGGATTACCTCACGCATTCCTGCTTTCCTTTGCTCGGCCATCGTGCTCTGCCCGTACTATGTGCTGGGCTCATGGCTCGGCACCACGCCTCTCCTGCGCCCCCCACCAGCACACAGCCCGGAGCACGCGGGCAGGACAGACAGCAGGGCCCCAGAGCCGTCTGGACCACTGGCCCGGGGCGGGGTGGATGAGCGACGTGGCTGGGGTGGAAGATGAGCTGAGAAAATCTGTAGAAGATGCTTGTCCGGCAGGGCAGAGAACCATGAGCTAGCTACCCGTGTTACTATGCTTAGTCACGTGTGAGGAGGCCCAAGCCATCTGCCACGAAGGTAGCCGCGTGGGTGCTTGTGGCCACCGGCGAGGCAGGAGAGCGGAGCGTGGTGGGAGCAGGACCCACAGGGGGGAAGTCTCCACGGAGACTGTGAACTCTCTCCAAGGCCAAGAAGGAAGAGTCGTCCACCTCCAGACCTCCCCATCGATACTGGCACAGTCACCCCCTGCCATCCACCCCGCAGAGCGTTTCCTATGTGCCAGGACCCTCTTGAACAACTCAGGGTGCCCCCCACCCCTTCCATGACACCTTCTTGCATTTTACAGAAAGGAAGCGGAGGCCGGAGAGGATCGTTACCTTGGTGAAGGTTGCACAGGCAGCAAACGGCACAACCCCAGTTAAGCTGGACTGCGTGAGAGCTCGGAGCCCCGGGGACCCATGTACCAGTCTGCCGCCCCCTGAGCTCCCACTTTGCTATGACGGACCCCATCACTCCCAGAGGTCTGTGCCAGAGCCCCCTTCTTGAGCTGCAGGCTGTGTCAGTCGATGAGTCACCTACTTCCCTCCAAGGAGAAGCAGCTCCCGCCTGGCGAATGCCAGGGTCAAACCACAGACCTCCTTGGCGCATCTTTGCCTGGACCTCCCTGGGCGGGACCTCCAGGGCGGGACCTCAACCATCCGCTTTTCCAGGAGCCCACTCCTCGGGAGGCACAGAGTTTACACACCCAGCTACCTTGATTACCTTGTAGATGGCCTGCTTCCTGGCGACACCACAGAGTAAAATGACCAGAGGAATCCTAGGCCCAGCCTAGGAAGAAGGTAACATGTAGGAGCCCTGGGAGCAGGCAGCCTGCCATCCGGAGGCCCAGGGTGCAGGCCTTGCCCGAACGAGCCACTGACTCAATGCCTGTGGACTTAGTAAAGAACCAAGGGAGGAATGTAAGTTTTAGCAGCAACCTGGGTCTTTGGTGGCACTCAGATCTGGGTAAGAGTTCCACCTCTGGCTCTTGAGCAGGTCACTTTCCTTCCCTGAGCCTCGGGCTCCCCACCTGACCTTTCAGGGGTTGTGCATGCAAATCAGGTACACAGGGCAGCTGTTCCCCCCACCCCCGCCCAGCTTCCAGGAGGCCACCGACTCCTACACCCTTCCCCAGAGGACACCCTGGGGCTCCAGGAGCCATTTCTCCCTACAGGCAGAGCCAGGCGTGCCTGGGAGCTACCTCGCCTCCATCCTTTGCCCCAGTGACCCTCAACTAATGACCGATTAGTGCAGAAGTCTGAAAGCCCAGCTCCCCTGCCCTGAGGGGCCTTTCTCTCAGGCTGGAGCTTCTGAACAAACCACTTACACACAAATATTTGTCTCTGGGCCTCGCTTCCAGAATCAGCCTAAGATTCATGCACCTCCCCCCACCCCACCCCACAGAGCGTGGGACCACCTGACCTTACCATGTAATAGAACCTTTCCTTATCTCGGCAAGCACCTGCAGTTAATAGGTTCTCATGTTCCTAAGGAAAGGCCTGTGCCCGCTTCCCAATAGTACACTGCACGTCTATGAGGAAGGAGGAGAACCAGAAACATTAGCAAAGCCCCTGTTTTTAAAGCATTTTGTTTCAGAAATCAAGCTGACTTGTTTTTACCAATTGTAAGCATCAGAGGTTCTTATTCCTCAGTATCCCAAATAAGGTAAAAGAAAACTGGGATTGGATGTTGAGCAAGAGCCTGCCCAAAGTGACCAGGTGAGCAGCCAAGAGACTTTATTTCCCATTTCCAAGCAAATAAAGGTGGCTGATGAGATATAAGCAGAAGTTGCTGGGCAGGTCTTCTAGGAAAACACCCAAAAAGCCAGTGTGTGCTCTTTTTGTTTTCTTCCTTCTTCTTCTGGAATACGTACCTGAATATGTACACAGTCATACCTGGAATATGTACGTGATGGCTGGCACTCCTGTGGCCATTTTATGACCTTGAGGACGGAATCAAGCGCTAAATATAATAGAGCAGGAAGACAGAAGCACTGTGGGTTCCTTGATACTCTAGAACTACGCTATCTATGAGGGACTTCCTGACTTCTGTGACCTGTAAAAATAAACCTCTATTTCAGCTAAGCTGCTATTTTCCAGGTCTGTCAGTTGCAGTCGGTACCATTTCTAACCAATATAGGTGTAACCCAGGTCTACAAGTTTTGGGTCCTAAGTGTAACAACAGGATTCTCTCTTCTCAGCCTCTCCCTCAATGGGACCATCTGGTCCTGCTCACAGATACTTGACTGCAAGGAGCAGGTAACCCTCTCACATTACCGAGAAAACAACACTAGCTTTGGGGCCCAGATCTACTTAGGACAATTGGAGGGTTTCCAGCTTCTGGCATAGGACCAGAGTCGGGACAGGTAACACCTGGGTACTTCCTAGTATTGCAGAGAATAAGGACTCTTGGATCAAAGGGAAAGTCACATATGACATTTCCATAACCTGATACATATTGCCAAACCACCCACGGAAAACACTGCGCCAATTTATACCCTCGCCCATAGGGCTCTTTCCCCACATTCATGGTGATACGGAATATTCACTTTTAAAAGGGCCAAGTGGTACCTTGCCATTTTGCTTCCCACCTCTTTGATGGAGGATTGCGTGTCTGACATTATGCGGATGGCTGCTGGCGCTTCTGCACGTGGCCTTTTTGTTCTTTTCCAAACTGCTGTGTGTTTGCTTTCTTCTTGCTGATTTGGAAGGTCTTTTTACATGATGGATTTTAACCCTTCATCATGGGTGATAGGTTGTAAATAGTTTCTCAGCTGATCATTTTACTTTCAGCCCTGTGGAGGGGGATTTGGGTGTTTGTTTTGCTTGGTGTTGGTATTTGGAAGATTTTCATGTTCATGTAATCAGATCTGTCATTCTTTTCCTTTGTCGTTTCTGGTTTCTATGTCAGGAATTCCCCCTCTTAGGCTCCGCTGCTTGGCCTCCCTTTTCAGACTGACCTGCCATTCTCTCTAGATTTGACTCTCCTTCTGTCCCGCTCTCTCTGGTCCTTCATGTAAACCCAAGTGGCCACCCCCTACCACTGACTCCTTAAGAGCAAACTCCAAGTACCCCTTTGCCTTGCTCACGACCCCATCCAGAACCCCCACCTCCACTCCTCTTCCCATCCACTTCCCTGACCCGCCTTGAGGTCTCCCTCTCACTTTCCTCCTTTCTGAAACCTCAGGAATGTGGCCTGGTGGTACCTCTTTGATCTGACAGCAACATCTTTCTTAAGTCCAATCAACACAGCTGCTTTTCACCATCCCTTGCCAAGTGGGGGCACACTCCCAGCTCAGCCCCTGCCCCCATCCCAGGTCAGCATACAAAGTCATCATTTCTACCAGGAGGGAATCAGCCAGTCATCCTGATGATTCTGGAATCATCCAGGTGATTCTGGAATGATCTAGAATCATCTGTGGCTTCCCCCAGCTCTGCTTCTGCTTGGGCCTCTTTCTTGTCCTCTCACACCAAACTCCCTCATGTCTATCCCTGTGGCCTAAACCACTCGCAGCTCCGCACTGGCCTGTCCACTGCCCACCAGTGGGCATTTCACCTACAGACTGTTGGTCATAGGCTAGCGCAGCCCTCAGAGACCAGGAGTCCAGAGAAGGACACCACACAACCTTGTACAGCAGACTCTGTCATTCTGTTATAAACAAACATGCCATTAGGAGGCCACTGTCCTTGCCTCCTGGCCAGCAGCAGGAAGAGTAGGGGACAGGAACGGCTTTGAAAATATCTCCACAGAGGGAGCTGCTATAGGGGGAAAAAGTCACTGTCAACAAACCCCATCCTGCCCAGCGGGCTTCGAGGGGGCCACACTCTGCCCCGGGCCCGCATCCTGGGTCTCCAGCCCTCACAGCCTCCTTGTTATTCCTGGCTCCCCCAACTGGGACTCGCAGGATGTCCGTGCCAGGGAGGCCCGCGTGGCCGGGAGCAGATGTTTCCCTCTGTGCCCTCCATGGGCTCAGGAAGACCCCGCCCTGCAGGTGGCAGGAAGAGGACCCCTGTGGTTGGGGCAGGTCTGGTTCTGACTTTCCATTCCTGTTTTCATTGGCAAAGGGCTCCAGCTAATGGGACCGGGAAACTCCGCTCTCAGGTGACCCGGCCGGCGACTGGCTCCCAGCCGCTTTGCAGTCTGCTCAGGTCAGCACACATGTACTGAATGCCTACTGTATGGTCCTGTCTGCCTGCGACAGTGCACCGGGTGCCTCCCGTGTGTGAGGCTCTCTTCTGTGTGCTGGGCACGCAGCCTTGAGCAAAGGTGTCATTTCGTGTCCTCTGAGAAGCCGGCAGCAAGAGTTAGAAATGCAAGAAACGTTTGGAGGCGGGGGTGGAGGGGTTGGGGGATGCCTGTAATGCGTGGAGAGGGAGCATGCGCAAGAAGGAGAGGCTCCAGCGCGCAAAGGATGCAGGCGGCAGGATCCGCAGGGAACCTGGGCCAGCGTGCCGGGTGTTCCAGAGCAAGGCCTGTAGGAGTGGAGGTTCCTTAAAGTGCCCGGGCTGGAGGCTGTCAGCTTCTGTCCGGAGGAGCGATTGCAGTGGCACGCCCCGACGGCGGCCACAGCAAGGTGGGATGCTGCTGACACCCTGTTGGGCGATGCAGGGGACGGCCGATCCACCGAGCAGCAACCGCAAGCCATTTCCTGGAGAAAGGCCCAGAGACAGTGTCTTAAAGGAAGGAAACGTGCCTCTTCTTCTCTGCTCTCTTCTCCCTGTGGCCAAGGACATGGACATGGTGGTAAGCCATCCTGAGCCAAGGGCAGGAGGAGTGCCCCAGGGATGGCCGAAGAGGAGCCTGGGATCCTGAAGAACAGCGAACAGCAGAGTCACCACGTCAGCCCGGCACAGCCTGCCTCCAGACTGGATGTGGGAGACGCGGGGTCCCGCCTGTCCAAGTCCCTGCTGTCACATGCAGCTCAGAGTACACCCTCAATGCCAGGTTCCATTCTTTCTGTTCACAGTAAGACTGTCTGACAAACAGTGCCGGGAAAAAGATTTCATCAGCCCGAAAGCCCCAGCCCTCAGCACAGAGCTTAGCTGGGACCACGGGGGTGGGGAAGTGAGGTGGGGGGGAGGACCTCCTTGGGGGCACACAGCAACTTTTCCCTTGGTAAAATACACATAGCACAAAATTTACCATTTTAGCCATTTTAAGTGTATAGCTCAAATGGCATTCAGGATCCTCTCCACCAGCCATCCCCAGAACGTTTTCATCTTTCAAAAGGGAAACTTTGTATCTATTCCACACTAACTGCCCCTGCCCCTCCCCCTCCCCCCAGTTCTAGTCCAACTTTCTGTCTCTAGGAGTCTGATGACTCTGGGTACCTCATGTCAATGGAATCATACAGTATTTCTTCTTCTGTGCCTGGCTTATTTTACTTGGCAGAAAGTCCTCACGGTTCACCCATGTTGTAACATGCATCACAATTTCCTTCCTTTAAAAACAAAACAAAACAACAAAAAAAAACTTTTTAAAGATTTTATTTTTAAGTAACCTCCACACCCAACATGGGGCATGAACCTACAACCCCCAGATCAAGAGTCACAGGCTCCGCAGACCAGCCCGGCCAGGCGTCCCAGAATTTCCATCCTTTTTAAGGCTAAATATATTTCATTGCATGGACAGATCACATGTTGTCTGTCCATTTGTCTATCCAGGACACTTGGTGGTGTCTTTCTTTGGCTAAGGTGCATAATGCTGCTTTGAACTTGGGAATACGGATACCCATTCGAGTTCCTGCTTTTAATTCTTTTTAATTCTGCTTTTAATTTCTTTTTTATGTACCTGGAAGTGGAATTACTGGAGAGCAGGTTAATTGCACAGGTGACTTCTTCACAATTTTTCGACATGACATCCCAGCGTGATAGCTCTAAGACTAAACTGAAAAGATGGGGCACCTGGGTGGTCCGGTCAGTTGAACATCTGACCCTTGATCTCACCTCAGGTCATGATGTCATGGTTGTGAGTTCGAGCCCTGCCTTAGGCTCTGCACTGGGTATGGATCCTACTTAATACTAATACTAATACTAATAAATTGAAAAAAACAACAATACTGGGGAAATGCTGGGAGCAAGGCCGTTAGACCTGTACAGAAGATAGTCAAGGGCAGCTCCTTTACAATGCGCTCACTTTCATCTACCAATAGGGGCAGACCCTCACCCCAGCCCTACGTGCCTCCCCCCGCCCATGACCCAACCCTCACAGATTACGGGACAGTGCCGGGTCCTCTCTGCCCAGTTTGTCAGGCAGTGTGCCCACCCCGCACAACGGCTGATGTCATCTGGGGCCCAACAGTGAAACGACACCTGTTGTTACAGAGCCCTGCTCCGCTCTGCCCAGCCTTGGGGCATTTACAGGGTTGGCACAGGTGAATGACCACAGGTGACTTGCTTCACCCTCTGACTTTGAAACATAAACCCACAGTGGGAGTCCCTGTGTGGGGGATGTTTTCCAGAAGAGTGGTGCCCTTCCTCCTAATTTCAACCCTTATCACTCAAAAACAAAACAGAACGAAACACAAACAGAAGCTAAATGTCCCCGCCACCCAGCCTGCACCCACCGGGGAAGGGAGTGCTGCTTTCCTCCTTGCTGTGCTCCCACTGAGTTCCCAGCTCCTGCTTGGTTAGCATTTGCAGATCTTCTGTATCCTCCAAGGACACCTCCTCCTGAATGTGCCTGGAAACTTCTCAGCTTGGGGGTGCTCCTGCAGCAGTCTCCGAAGCACCTTCTGTTCTCACACACCGACTGGCCATTGTCAGGAGCCTGTGGATGGACAGACGGAAGTGTCTGAAATGCAAATTCCCGGGCCTCACCCCAGAACAGCTGATGCAGAAACCCTGGGACTGAGCCAGCGATCTGTTGCACTGACCTCGATAGTTCCAGCTCTGACCACTCCGGGCTACCGGAAAGCTGCAGGGGACTGGCGCTCAAGGCTGGGCAGCCCCAGGCTCTGATGGGTCCCACATTCTAACTCTTCTTGTTGATATTGAGGGACAACTTAGAGCAAAGGGTACCAACGTAGCTGGACCACTCTTCAGCCACACCCTCGGTGGAGATACAGACAGTTTCCAGCGAGGCTAGGAAGGCCCCCTTGTGCCTCCTCCCAGTCAACAATGCCCCCTCCTCCAAGGAGACCTCTGCCCTGAACCCCTCACCACTGATGGGTTTTGCTTGCCTGGGGGAACTTCATGTAAGGGGAACCATGCAGTTTGTGCTCTTTCTGGGTCTGGATTCTCTGGTCCTACTTAGTGCAATTTGTCTAAGGAGTGGCATGCAAGAAGAGTTTGCTCGTTTTCTTCTCTTCGCACATCTGCCATGGTATGAACCCACCACACTTTATCAAGTTAGCTGTGGGAGAACATTCCTTTCCAGTGTTTAGAGAATGCATTAGCTCCTGGAGTGGACTTAAGCACTTGCTTCTCCTGAGTGCCAGACCCTTTCCAGAGCTTTCTGACTCCTGCTAAGCTAAGGGTGAGGCGTTTTCCTCTATCTCTGGGCCCTGATGTGTAGCCTTTACTTGGAACCCAGCGGAGGGAGCTGTTCTGCCAGCTCAGCTGGGAGTTGGTTAGTCCTGTCTGCTGGGGCCAAGCCAGGACAGAGCTCTGGGTGCTGTGACCCAGAAGGCCTCAGGCATGTGGTTTTAGTGGGCTGGGTACTGAGGCTGATGGCATTCTGTTGCCATCATCTCCTGGGGGCTGGGGCCCTGGCGTGGGGACCCCCTGTTCTGCTCACAGCAGAGTAAAGAATGCTTTCTCCCATGACAGTGTGGGACACCCCCCCCCCCGATGGTTTTCAAACCTGGGGAAAGTTTCTAAAACATTGCATAGCTGGCTGATTTTCAAGCAGAGGTAGGCAGAGGTTTGTGTGAAACAGTGAGTGGAGCTGTCTTTGTGCCAACAGGAGGGTCATCCTGGAGGTCAGATGATGGAGGACAGAGGTAGGGCCAAGACACAACTTCAAGTTCCAGGCCAAGTTCCAGAGGCCGGGAGGTGAACCGCTCCAACCGGGCCGTCAGAGTGGGTGTGGCCTCTTCAAGCCTCCCCAACTTGGAATTCTGCTTCTAGCTCAAGCTTCCCCGGCTCCTGCACACCAGAGAGGTCCCCAGGAATCCAGGAAGGAGAGGCAGGTTGAGAAAGAGGGGATGAGTGGCACCAGGGCCCCGCCCCCACTGACTCACCGGAAGGGAATGGAAACAGGGCGTGGGCTGAAGCTGCCAGGGCCCAGTCTCGCCCTCTTAGGGCCTCACCTGGCTCAGAGGTGAGTCCCACCTGCCAAACCCTGGGAAGGCTCTCTCTTTGGGGGTAAAAGTCCCTGCTGCCTCCACCCAGGGAGGGTGGAGGGGAGCTGGGAGAGCAGGAAGAAATTGGGTTAACGATCAGGCAGGACTCTCTGGCCCAAGCCTGGGGTGCTGGGAGGCATCTCTCAAAGGAAGTTGCGAAATCTTCCTTGGGACTAATTTGGGTTTTGGTTTGGGGCCAACCAGCCTATCTTTATGGCTCTGAGAATGTTTTCAAGTAGTAGACATTCCTTCCAAGACATTGCTCAGCGAACACGAAACTCCTCGGCCCCTCCCCCCTCCCCCTTCCCTGGGGCAGCCGGCTCAGCCACACTGACAAGGTTTCGAATTTGAAAAGGAAGTGATTGGCAGCAAAGAAGACAAAGGGCTGATTTCCTTCATATACAAATAATGGGGGCATCTGTGGAGTGCTCCGTACAGGAGGGCAGCCGTTCTGAACACTTGGTGTGCAAATAACCCCTTTCCCAGAGGATGACGCTGAGGCACGCTGAGGCTAAGCGGCCCAGCCATCCCGCAGAACGAGAACTTGACCCAGGCAGGACAAGGACAGAGAGAGAAAGAGCAAAGGATACAAACGGAGGATGCACAGAAGGGAAAAAAACAAAAACAAACTATATTCACAATCAAAGAAATCAACGCTACCCATTGGGGATGTCTTCAATTGGTAAACGTTGTAACGATTTATAATACTTCCGAGCTTGCCAGAATAGTGTTGAGCAGGTGCCCCGCTGCTGGTGGGCGTGTCCATTTGTACAACCTTTTGGGAATGCTGGATGGCTGCTTGGCAGGACCTACCAAATGCCTTTAAAGGCCAGCAGTTCCCCCTCCCCCCAACCCCCTACACCCCCCCACCTCCCCCCCACCCCCGGTCCAGCTGTTCTCCCTCCCGTTGAATCTTCCTGAAGAGACTGATCAGAGGCACAGCAGACAGGAACATATAAAGCTGTCCAGGGGCGCCTGGCTGGCTCAGTCACAAGAGCATGCATCTCTTGATTTTAGGGTCCTGAGTTTGAGCCCCATGTGGGGTGTAGAGGTTACTTAAATAAATTAAAACTTAAAACAATTCAGGGCCCTATTCACACTGGGGAAAAGGCAGAAAAAATATGCAAACTCCAACAAAGGAGAATAACTAAAGAGATTATGGACAGATTTGCTAAGGAGTGATTTTTTTTAAATTTTATTTATTTGAGAGAGAGAGAGAGAGAGGGAGAGAGATCACAAGTAGGCAGAGAGGCAGGCAGAGAGAGAGAGGGGAGAAAGCAGGCTCCCTGCAGAGCAGAGAGCCCAATGCAGGGCTCGATCCCAGGATCCCGGGATCATGATCTGAGCCGAAGGCAGAGGCTTTAACCCACTGAGCCACCCAGGTGCCCCCAAGGAGTGATTTTTTAAACCTGTTGTAATGACACACAAAAACGGCAGGATATAAGACTATTTTTTTTAAAGATTAAAAAAAAAAGATTTTATTTATTTATTTGACAGACATTGATCACAAGCAGGCAGAGAGGCAGGCAGAGGAGTGCAGGGAAGCAGGCTCCCCGCTGAGCAGAGAGCCTGATGTGGGGCTCGATCCCAGGACCCTGAGATCATGACCTGAGCCGAAGGCAGAGGCTTAACCCACTGAGCCACCCAGGCGCCCTTTTTTAAAAAATATTTTATTCATTTATTTGACAGAGAGAGACACAGTGAAAGAGAGAACACAAGCAGAGGGAGTGAGATAAGGAGAAGCAGGCTCCCCACTGAGCAAGGAGCCTGATGCAGGGATCAAATCCAGGACCCCAAGATCATGACCTGAGCTGAAGGCAGACACTTAATGACTGAGCCACCCAGGCACCCTTATAAACTGTATTTTGAAAGAAGGTGACATGCTTGCCAGTGAGCTCATTGAGGAGTCTTGAACTACAGCTGACCCTCGAACAAAATGGATTTAAACTGTGCAGGTCCACTTATTTTCAGATTTTTAAGATTTTATTTATTTATTTGACAGATAGAGATCACAAGTAGACAGAGAGGCAGACAGAAAGAGAGAGGAGGAAGCAGGCTCCTTGCTGAGCAGAAAGCCCGATGCTGGGCTCAATCCCAGGACCCTGGGATCATGATCTGAGCGGAGGGCAGAGGCTTTAACCCATTGAGCCAGCCAGTGACTCAGGCACCCCTATTTTCAGATTTTTTTTAAAAAAATATTTTATTTATTTATTTGACAGACAGAGATCACAAGTAGACAGAGAGGCAGGCAGAGAGAGAAGGGGAAGCAGGCTCCCCGCTGAGCAGAGAGCCTGATGTGGGGCTCAATCCCAGGACCCTGAGATCATGACCTGAGCTGAAGGCAGAAGCTTAACCCACTGAGCCACCCAGGTGCCCCTATTTTCAGATTTTTAAAAAATAAATCCAGCACAGCACTGTAAATGTATTTTCTCCTGCAGGGTTTCAGGAGACCACACTGTTGTCTTCAGCTGAATGTGAAATGCATCCCAAACTCAGAGAAATGGCTGTATAAACAGAGACCGGGGGAGAGATAGAGCCGAGAGCACAGGAACCAAGGCAGAGGAGACAGGAGCTGCAGTGTCTAGATGGTAGGGTGCGTGGGAGTTCTCTGCATAATTCTCACAGCCGCTCTGGGTGTTTGCAAGGGGCCATCATAGAATGTTGGGGAGAGTGGCAAGTTATTTCATCTTTCTGTTGTCTGTGTCTGTGTCTTTAAAACCAAGAACCAAGACAAAGAACACAAGTTACTTTGTTTTTTATGTTTATATTCAATGCTCAGGAATTCCCAGTGCTAAGAGGTGGAGGCCCAGGGGACCTGCCCCTAAGCAAGGGACGAACAGGCTGTCCTTGCGGGAGGGTGCAGAGTTCTGGCAAGCTTAGGGCTGGCCTCCGCAGGCAGAAACACTGAGGGTTCCTCAGGAGGAGCCCCTTACAGGAGGAACGGCTCCTGCCTTTGTCCCTCAGTCCCTTTTCCAGATGCCCATGTCACTTCTTAGCGAGCTGACACTCAACTTGCAAGGCACCCCTTTGGGGTCCTTAGTGCTCCCCATTCCTTCTTCTACTTCCTGCCCTGCACTCCCAGAAGAGAGTCTGGTCAGGGATGGTGGGACTTGTGGAGAAGAAAAGAGCAGAAAGGGAGAGGAGGATCGTGTGGACATATCTGTGCAGCAGAGGAGGGAGACGCAGCTCCTGGCCAGAGCTCAGGGCCTCTCAACTGCCTGGTTCCTGAGACAGGGGTCAGGCCCCTCCCTCTTCCTGTCTTATAGCAAGGCAGTACCAGTACAGAGTCCAACAGGTGAATGCAAATCCCAGTCTCACCGCTCCCTTGTGAGCCTGGACAAGCATTTTCTCCTTTCTGAGCTTTTATGGACTCATCTGGAAAATGGGGCTGTCCTGAGCCGTGAAGGAGAAAACCCACAACAGAGGTGTGCTGTGGCTTCTGCAGAGGGCTCCATAGTCAATCACTGCCCTTCACTCATCCGAAGTCTCCTATGTGGCCGCTATGCTTCTAGACAGAGAAACAGCCGGGAACAACAAACACTCTTTTGCAGTTTACAATCCGGTGATTTTTATTATCAGTTCATGTGGTCAAAAGCCCTTGACTTACTCAGAGGTTCTGGGGTTGAATATAAGACCCTGGACGTAGAAAAGCAGTGTAATCAGTGGAAAGGGCAAGGAGTGTCTGTTCAGATCCTGTCAGGTGCCGGAGCCTGGGTGCCTTCTCGCAGGGACACTCAGGGGAAAAGGATCCCAGATTCCTTCTAGGAGCCACACAACAGGGCCTCCAGGAGAATGAGAGGGTCAAGGGCAGGACAACGCTATCCTCTTGTCCCTTTGGGAGCTAGTGTCCCTTTAGGGCCCCTGCCAAAACACAATGACATATTTCTGGATTTCTCTGCCTCTCCCTAGGGCCCTCCACTTCCTCTGAGGTGGCCTTGGTTCTTCCAGCCTGGCAGACAGAAGGGCAGAGAGTGCTCCTTCATCCAATGGGGAGGGTTCCTCAGGCAGAACTCTCAGGCCAGAGTGTCTAGAGGTTGCTGGTGGCCTCTGGCTGCTCTGTCTATGGACCCCACCCATGGCCTGGGCATATGCTATGTGAAATTTTACACAAGAAAGATCTTTAACCACAGTGTGTTAAGAACACTGTCTCCAGGCCCTGTCTTCCCTTTCACTCTTGCCCTGGCACAGGGTGGTGTTAAAGTGGCCCCAGGCTTTGGAGAACTACGGACACCACAGGGAGACAAGCTGGAGCTAGGGTTTCTTTGGGCCGAGTGGGTTATACTGACACAGTCCACAGGTGCTTCCTTGTATAGGTAAGTTGTTTCTAGCCATCTCAGTGTGGGTGGGATCGGTTTCCAGGAATCCTCCTTCCTCCCAGGGCAGACTCACCTGCCAGGTGTCAGTACAAGGAGGTTAAGGACCAAGGATGGAATCCTGTGGTTCCAGGTGGCACGTGGGTTAGGGATGAAAAGCAGGCTTGAAATATAAGAAGTCTCACTCGTAAAGTATGCAAAATGTACCCGCAGTCTGTCTGCTCTGTCCCACACCCTGCCCGTGGTACCTGGGAAACCGGAAGGCCAGAGCTCGCTGCAGTGGGGCTGGGGGCACCTTTCCCAGTGGGGGGCTCCCTTCCCACCTCTGCCAACGTGGCTGATCCCAGAGGCTCTGCCTACCTTGAATGTCCCATTTCTCATCCTCGGATGAGATGTGTGTGTTGTTGTTGTTGTTGTTGTTGTTTTTAAAGATTTTTTTATTTATTTGACAGAGAGGGATCCCAAGTAGGCAGAGAGGCAGGCAGAGACAGAGAGGAAGAAGCAGGCTTCCCGCCGAGCAGAGAGCCCCGTGTAGGTCTTGATCCCAGGACTCTGGGATCATGACCTGAGCAGAAGGCAGAGGCTTAACACCCCAAGCCACCCAGGTGCCCCGGGATGTGTGTTTTTGAAGGAAAGACTGCAAAGTAGAGAATGCTTTGGAAAAGTGTGTGATCTTTCCCTATTTGCCTGTTTTGAAAAAGCAGATTTCTCTTGCACGTGGAACTTTCACACTCACCACACCCCGCTGATTTCGATTTAATAGGGGGTATGAGTTTGGCAGTGGAGATGGACTTCAAAACAAAGACTTCGAAGCCACTTGCACTTCCTACACAGGACCTGGGACAAGTTGCTGAGCTCTGGGAGCCTCAGTTCCCCCAGCCTGTAAAACTGGAATAATCATGATACCTATGTCATAAGGCTTATTGTGGGGACTGGACGGGGTAATGCGTGCACAGTACTCAAATCCAGGCCTGGTACATAGACACTGTTCAATACCATTAGCTGATTTTTGCTAATATTATTTTTTAGTAATTTTTTTATATTATTCCCAACACCACTGTAAGGAGAGAGCTAGCACATTATAAGCCCTCTGCACGTGAGGTAAGACAGGGAAAAAATAAGGCCATGTGAAGAGAGGAGTGTCTTAATCACAGTTCCCAGAATCCGGTCCTGATTTAGGTGACAACACTGTACGCAGGAGGCAGATCCCGGGAGACTGGTAAAGGAAGGGGGGAACGCAGACAGAGGAGGCCAAAAAACCAGGTAAGGCTGCGAGGCTGGGGAGAGATCTCCCCAGGGCAGCTCCCCCATGACCGCTCAGGGGACTGAGCCTTGCATTCCAACGTATCCTCTACCTGAGCTAAGATGTTAGGCTTTCAGGCTCCCCAATGTGTTAGTCACCAACGAAGGGCCATCCCGGGTTAGGGACACTTGCAGCTCTCCTCAAGAAGGGAAAAATAGCTCCAGTCCTTTGAAAACAGGCCCCTTTGAAGAATATCAGGCATGGACAGTTAGAAGCCAAAACACACTCAGTCCAGGGCAGAGGTGCATGGAAATAGCACCTATTTTGAGATGGGACCAGGGCATAGCACAGAAACAGGAGCTGCTCCAGGACAGAAGTGTAGATCTGGAATTCAGAGATAGTGAACAGGCTTCAAAAGAGATGCATGTGTTCATTCACAATACTCCGTCCTTGAATCCTGTTCTTCTCACTGAATAGCTTGTCCAGGAGTTCAACCCAGAGTGTAGACCACTGCCCTGTTCTCTTTTTAACAGCCGCAGTGCTCATGGAGTGGATATATTATCATGGAGCTCACTGTCTTCTATTGACGGGTATGTAAGTTGTTTCCAATCTCCTGCTATTACCAAAACAAAACAAAACAAAAAATACTACGGTATATCCTTGCGGTAGTATCATCTGTACATATGCAAATGTTCTTGCAGGATAAGTTCCTAGGAGGGCGTTTTCAGGGCAAAAGGCACGTGCACTTTAAAATTTTTGATAGTAGCTGTACCAGTTTACACTCCCACCAGTAATGTGCGAGAGGACTTGTCTCCCACACCCACGCCAACACAGTATTATTGAAGCTTTGGGTCATTGCCAATCTGATACACGAAAAATGGCATTGGGCCGTAGTTTCAATTTGCACTTCTATTTTGAATAAGACTAAACATCTTTTCATAAGTTGAAGAGTCATTCGTGTCTCCTGTTCCATGGACTGTCCGTTCATATTCTTGTTCATTTCCCTATTGCAGTTTTATTTGTCTTATTGACTTACTGGAACTCTTTACATATTCAGGAAATTTGAGTCTTGAGAAACATGACTCAAAGATGGAAGCAGAAGTATATTCATCCCAAAGGCTGCCCATGAATTGTTACCTAAATCTCATGACCTTTCCAAAGCTCTTTCCAATGTCTGGTTCTACACTTACTTCTGTGTGCTAGTTCATATTCTCTCAACACATTCTTTGCTTGTTTTGCTTCAGCTTAACTTACCAGAGTGGATTTCAGTGGTTTAAGGAAAACTGATGTATATTCCCTCCCTTACCAGATCAGGGTTCCAGGGAGAAGAGTGTGAGTTGTGGTCTCCTGCCTCTACCCAGGACTGTCTGCCTTCTATGCAGCATGTCTCACTACCAGGTCCAAGGTTATGAGGGACCCCAGCAAGCATTTTCAGGCTCCTCTACCCTGTCCTTACGTCTAGGTCACGGTCCCGATCTTTTCATTTGGAAGATGATAGAACTAATTGATCTAAAGAGAGCTATCCCGAGCTTTTCTGGTCCTGGGAATACGAACAGATCTCCCTTGACAATTATGTCTCGGGACTGTCACCTTCGTGGACAGAGACATGGCTCAGAACAGACGGTCACCAGGTTGTACTCTGAGTTAGGGGCACCCACCAGCCCGGAACATTCATTCTGGATTGTTGTTGAGTGTTTGTTCATCCTGTCGGCAAACATTCCTGAACGGCTGGGTACCGTGGCACGCAGACAGGGCCGTTCAACCAGGGGACACTGAACCCCATCTGAAGTATGGGGGACAGAGAGGCCATAGGGAGAGCGTCCCAGTGTAAGGGGGTGTTGGTCAGGAGACTGTTCCCTGAGCCAGACCGGGGAAGAACCGAAACCACAGGGAAAAGTGGATGCGAGGCAGTGGGAATGGCATGCAAAAGGCCTTGAAGCAGGAGGAGGCTGCCAAGGAGCAGGAAACTGCTGGAAGGCAGCCTGGCTGGAAGCAAGAGCAGGAGGGGAGTCAGGCTGTGAGGCTGAACTCGGGTGGGATCCAAGTCTCCTGGGGCTTGGGTCACGGCTGGCTGCGCGGACCATGGAGATGAGATTTCATTCTGAGAATTACCTGGGATACCTGGGTATCCATTCAGGTTTTACCTGCTTGATGTTGTCATCATGAGGGATGACGGGAAGAGGGGGGACTTGTAGGAAATTCCACTCCTCAGATGGCTTCAGAAAGGCTCTTAAAAAAAATTGTAGCAGAAGCTGTCATCGAACCCCATCCCAGGTTGCACCCAGGAAGTGCGTTCTCAGTGACACACTGCACCCCCGGGGAGCCTCAGAATGGAGCTTATCATCCCCAGCCCCGGAGCAGCCAACGCCGGGGGTGGGGGGGGAATCGGTGGCTCAGCACCCACCTGGCTGGCCATGGGACTGGGCTCACTCTGGGGAGCTCTGCAGGGCAGGGAGCCCCAGGTGCCCACAGGGGAGGCCTGTCCACCAAGGTGCCCATCTGGGCTCTCCTCCCCACCACCCCCCATCTCACCTCACCACGCATCTATGGGGGTTTTCTGGATCACCCCCACACAGGCCACCTGCACTCAGAATCTTGTCTTGGGGTGGGGGACCTAAGGCAGAGCTCTTGCAAGAGATCTAATGCTGTCCTATTCCCACACCCCACGGGGTGTGACTTGGGATTCCCACCCTGTAAATTCCACAAGTGGCTGGGGACCCATCCTTACCACTGAACTCATTGCTGAGTTCAAGCAGAGCGCCTACAAGTGGGAGGCTCATGCAGAGAAGGCCAGGGAGCCAGAGGGACTGAGGCCAGGGAGAGACTGGGCCAGCTCTCCTGGGCCCAGAGTCCAAAACCTTTTACCAGGTAACTGGGCCAAAGGTGTCAACAAGGGTCGCTTTGCAGGGCTCCATGCTGTCCACAGCAATCCTGCTAAACTGGCTGGGGAACCTGTCTGGCTGGGTGCAAGGCCCCTGGGACCCTAGTCCACCCATTCGGGGCAGGTGGCTCAGACAGGGCCATGGAGGCATTCTCGGTTCCAGGCCCCTCCCTGGACAGGGCCCACTCCAGATCTGCCCTAGTGCCACACCCTGGTTCAGTCGTTAGCTCTTCTAAAAACCAGGAAGGGACTCCAGAATCTGATTTTCCTCCTTGAACACCTCCAGCGTTCCGTGTCCAGCCAGGCCAGAGCTGATGATACAGTGACAGGCAATGTGGCTCTCCTGCCTAATTGGATGGGACTTTTGGCTTAGTCTGGGGGCCAGGCGTGAAGCCCATGTTCCCATCTTCAAAGCCTTGAGGTCTGGGCAGGGAACAAGCAGCGGGAAGCTCTGAGGGCCAAGGGCAGAGAGGCAGGTTGAGGGGGTAGATGGGGAAGGTGGCTCAGAGAGGGTGGCCTGCCAATACTAGTTCCAGCAGGGGACAGCAAGTGCAAAGGTCCCGAGGCAGGACAGAGCAGACACTTTGAAACTCCAAAAGGGAGGCTGGCAGGGGAGAAAAACAGGGCAGGAGAAGGAAGCAGGGCCACATTGTAGGGCCAAGAAGCCACGGGTGACAAGTGACTTCTGGGTGTGTGGCCAGAACTAAATTTCTGTTTCTAATAGACTCCTATGCAGGCAGGACTTGGGAGCCGAACAAGATGAAGGTAGCCTGGTAGCCGGGCTGTACCCCTTTTCACCCCCCATTGCTGCCCTATTTACACTTGAGGAAAGGGGTCTCAAAGAGGGGAAAGAGATGGCCTGAGGCTCCCCAAACAGCTGACCCCACAGTGTGCTTCTCACCATCCCACACACCTCGAAATGGCTGCTGTGGTACCCTTCCTGTCAATGAGAATGTTTGGTCCCTCTGAGAAGGAAGATTGGAAGAGAAGGTAGGAGGAAAATGGAAGGAAGGAGAAGGATTTATCCCCACTTGCCTGGTGGTCCCAGTTCAGAGGCACAAGGCCTGTGGCCTTGTCTCACTCCCCTGTGTTCTCACGGGTTTGGGTTTGTTTTACATACTCATCTCCCTGGTCAGGAAGCAAGGACCCTGAACCGTGCACCAGAATTAAGAGGCAAGTGAAGGAATAAAGTCAGATCTCCCCTTCCTCCGCTTATCGGCTCCCTCGGGCCCCATCTCCACCCACGAGGCCCAGTGTGATCTGACCTTGGATCTGACACCCACTGCGCTGACCTCACCTCCTCCTGCTTAACCCCTCTGGTCTTCAGGTTCCTAAAATGGAAGGAGAAGTTCCTCCGAGATCCCTTCAGCAAGAAAGGGTAAGCCCAGCCTGCTGGCTCCTCGCCCAGGGCTCAGTCGACTCCAGCTGGTGCTTCCCACCGAAACCCCATCACCAGCAGCCTCCGATGCTAAGACTGGGGCCTCCGAGGGGCCATGCTCCCTGACATGGGCCCCAAGTGCTGTGGTTCTCACTCTTCTCTAGGGAGAAGGTTGAGAAACAAAGGTCCCTTGTGCTAAAAAAAATCTCTCATGTCCTCAAGCAAGACCCTGTCCCTTGCGGGCCTCAGTTTCCCCTTCAGTGAGGAGGGAGATGAGGGTCCTGTGTCGCTTTGAGAGCCGGCGATCTGGGGAGGCAAAGACACATTCCCAGAATCCCCCGGAGTCCTGAGAACGCCCACGCCCCTTGTCCCAGCAATCCTGAGAAAAGGCCAGGCTGATAAGGCTGTGGGTGGCCAGATGACAACATTCTTGGGACTCAGATGAAGTGGGCGGGGCCCACCCATTCAGCTGCACATAATTCAGGGCAATGGGGGCAGCAGCCATGTGGGCCACAGACAGCCAGCCTGCCTGCCCTTCCCGGCATCCCGGCATTTCAGGGATGCCACAGAAACCCGGGCCACAGCAGGGAGCCATGCAGTCATCTTGCAAGGTTTCGAGGAAAGAATGCCAGTCCTGTGGGAGGGGACACTGGGTCTGGCCTCCCTCCCACCCCTATCTTGGCTCCCTTCGAGGCTCATTCCCAGGAAACACTCCTGCACCTTCTCCTAGTCGGCGGGTGGGGCGAGGCCGGGGTTGGGGGGAGTCGGGGGGGGTGGCTGCATGGCCCTCTCTTTAGCCTGGGTAGACCAAGACCACTGCCTGCCCTCCTGACCACCTCCAGCCCACAGGAGAATCTGAAACAGCCTCTCCTCTAAGCCCAGCACTGCATCTTAGCCACCACGCCTAAAGTTCCACCATCACGGCCCAGTCCTTGACAATTACGGCATCACCTTGGGTGAAAAATGTCAGTTTCTCTGCTGCAAATTATAAGTGGGAGGAAGAACAGACGACTTTGTTTTCACGCATGGTCACAAATGCCCAGAGAAAGTGTCTGTAAAGCGTCTTTACAGTCCTCTGTAAAGAGGATCTGCGGGCTGCCCCTGTGGATTAGGGGAAGGGGGACCCCACCATTGGCTAAGCTGGAGAGTCCCAGGCTTTGGTCTGCTGCTGGTGCTGTGAGTTAAGAAGAAGGGTACGGGGCACAGGATAAACCTGAGCCGTGATAGGGCCCCTCACCAGCTGTGGGAACTTGGCCAGGGCTTTGCCTCTCTGAGGACTATTTTTCAGATAGGGGTAGTCCTAGTCCTCTTCTTTGTTGGGAGGAAGGAATGAGCATAACACCCAGAACCAGCACCTGGCGTACACTGGTCAGTAAACAGTGGTAATGCATCACATCACACGGAGAGCCCCAAGCACATTTGACCTTTGAGCCCCTCTACCTTGCGGCCTGCCACCAGCAGACTCTCTCTCCAAAGAGGGGAGATCCTGGGGTCCCCGTTCCTAGTGGATGGCATTGGAGTGAGCACCTCATGAGGGAGTGAGCTCCCCATCAGTGCAGGAGGCAGGTTACCAAAGTCTGGCTGGAATGGGCCTTTGGATGGAGAGAGAGGAAGGCTGTAGGGACTGGGAACCTAGGCAGAGCCTCTGCAGCCCAGCCCGCCCCACTCAAGGGATCGTTCACAGTTGCTCTGAGAACTGATCCTGGGCTGGGCCCTGCCGGGAAGGCAGTAGGAAAGGCAGCAGACGTGGTCCCCATCCCTGGGACACTGGGGTCAGCAGGGAAGCAGGAATTTGAGCAAGAAGGCTCAGGAACACTTTGTTTTTCTCCTTAATATTCAACCCATCTTTTCCTTTCCAATGTCAGCAACTGCTATCTTGCTTCGATGGCTGGAGACTCATTCTCTGCCCCTTGCAGTATACATTTTTTAAATATATTGATTAGCATTAAAAAATGATGAATCCTTTCAGATATTCAGAAAAGTATAAAGAAATATAACAAGGGGTGCCTGGGTGGCTCAGTCAGTTAAGTGTCTGCCTTCGGCTCAGGTCATGATCCTGGGGTCCTGGGATGGAGCCCCACATCTGGCTTCTTGCTCAGCAGGGAGCCTGCTTCTACCTCTCCCTTTGCCCCACCCCCAGCTTGTGTGCTCACTCTCTCTCTCTCTCTCTCTCAAATAATAAAATCTTTTATTAAAAAAAGATTTTCTTTATTTACTTGACAGAGAGAGACACAGCGAGAGAGAGAGCACAAGCAGGGGGAGTGGAAGACGGAGAAGCAGACTCTCCACCGAGCGGGGAGCCCAATGCTGGGCTTGATCCCAGGACTCTGGGATCATGACTTGGCCAAAGGCAGATGCCCAACGACTGAGCCACCCAGGAACCCCTCAAATAAATAAAATCTTTAAAGAAAAAGAAGCACCAGATATTCATGTTTTCAACACTCGGAGTTAACAAATGTAGACATTTTGCCATACTTCAAATCCTCCCTGTAAAATAAAATTAGGGGTGCCTGGCTGGCTTAGTCAGTAGAGCACGTGGCTCTTGATCTCAGGGTCCTGAGTTCAAGTCCCACAATGGGTGTAGAGTTTACTTAAATACATAAATTTAAAAAATAAAAATAAAATTGTATTACACATCAGCACATGGATGGGCAAAGAAAATGTAGGTATACCCATATAGTGGAACATTATTCAGCCTTAAAAAGTAAGGAAGAAGTGCTCCAGGCCACAGCATGGATGACTGTGGAACACATTACACTTGGTGAAGGAAGTCCGTCACAAAACATAATGCGTTGTAGGAGTCCACATGTGTGAAATGTCCAGAAGAGGCAGAGAGTGGATTTAGCGGTTGTCAGGGCATTGGGGGTGGTGGGAGGGTGTAGAGAAGATGAGGTGTGGCTGCTTCGTGGATACCAGGTGTCCTTTTGGGGTGAAGAAAATGCTCTAAATTGAGATCATGGTGAGAATTGCACAAGTAGGGGTGCCTGGGTTGCTTAGTGGGTTAAAGCCTCTGCCTTCAGCTCAGGTCATGATCCCAGGGTCCTGGGATCGAGCCCCGCATCGGGCTCTCTGCTCAGCTGGGAGCCTGCTTCTCTTCCTTTCTCTGCCTGCCTCTCTGCCTACTTGTGATCTCTGTCTGTCAAATTAAAAAAAATAAAAAAGAATTGCACAAGTCTATGTGACAAAATAAAAAGCATTGAATCGTGCACTTTATTATCTTTTTTAAGATCTTATTTATGTATTTGAGAGAGACAGAGAGAGAGAGCACAAGCAGGGAGTGGGGAAAAAGGGAAAAGCAGGCTCCCCCAGAGCAGGGAGCCTGACGTGGGATTCAAACCCAGGACTCCAGATCACGATCTGATCCAAAGGCAGATGCTTAACCACCTGAGCCACCAAGGCGCCACTGAATTGTACGATTTAAATCCGTGAATTTGGGGATATGTGAATTACATCTCATTAGAGATGTATATTAGTTTGCGGGGGCTGCTCTAACAAAGCCCCGCACACGGAAACCTTGATAGAAATCTCCTGTGTCACTGTCCTGGAGGCCACAAGTCCAATGACAGTGTCACCAGGGCTGTGAGGGAAGGATCTGTCTCAGGCCTGTCTCCTCAGCATGCAGATGGCTCTCTGGTTTCTGTGCATGCTTGTCTCTGTGTCCACATTTCCCCTTTATGTAAGCACTCCAGTGATGTTAGAGTTGGCTCGCCTGAATGACCTCATTTTGACTCGATTGCCCCTGTGAAGACCCCGTCTCCAAATAAGGAGACATGATTATCATTCTTGTCGCCACGGCAATTGACGCAGAGCAAGAAGGATGGACTTGAGGCTCCCTGACCCCAAGATCCAGGCCTGAAGCATCCCCTGACCCTCCACAAGGCTTGGCCACCCACATGCCAGACCCTTGATTAGAAATCACCCTCTGCCCTATGGTCCCAGGGCCAACCTCTAGAAGAGCCTGGCCGGCGCTGCAAAGGTCCCAAACCCTGGAGGCCACAGGAATGGAACACAGGTAGGAAGCATGGGGGCAGGGGAGAAAAATAAAAACCCAGCTTCGGAGACCATAAGGGAAGGCCACTTGCCCTCAGAGCTTGTCAGTTGGCCGAGAGCAGAGGCCCGAGCCCCATGGGGCCAGAGCCGTGTGTTGTGGTTGCTTGTGACAGGAAAGGGCAGCAGGGGCACCTGAGCCACCGTCTTCTCCAAGAAGTACCCTAGACCAGTGGTCTTGCTGAAAGCTAGTCCTGCCCCCTACAAGGCTGAGGCCACCACAAGCTCAGGACTGAGGAGGGCAGCCAGGTCACGGCCAAGGATAGAGCAAGCCTCTCTGCTCTCTGTAAGACCTTCCTGAAGGAGAGAAGGCTTCATGGCTAGCTGTCTCGGAGGGCAGCTGGACCCAAGCCTCCCAGCCAGGGGCCATCTTCCTACCTCTGGCTCCCCACCACGTGGCCGACAGCCAGCTCTCTTGGGTGGGCTTCCTGAAAAGCAGACTCTGAAACTAGGATTTGAGGACAAGTCGTTTTGTGGGGAGATGGTCCCAAAAAGTACCAGGGGGAGGGTGAGGAAGTAGACTGGGGAGAGAGGGAGGCCAAAACCATGCGCAGTAGTGAGGAGATTGCGGCTCGTCCCAGTCCCCCCGAGGCACTGAAGAGTTGAGGCGTACCTCAGTTCTCCCACAGCAAGGTACGGAAGCTGGGGACTCACTCACCCACTTGCTCACCCCTCACTGGTAAAAACTCCCAGAACCTCCACCTGCCCTCTCGTGGTGACAGGCACCCAGGGCCGGGGGCTGGGCAGGGACCTGGGGAACAGCCCGAGCTGCCGAACGTGAGTCCTGGCCCAAGCGCTTATCGGCTGCGTTACATTGAGCAAGTCACGATCCATGTGTGTTGACTGGGCGAACCAACCAGAATGTCAACTCATGACAGAAAGGGCTAAGTCTGTTGTTCCCTGCTCTATCTGCACAGCCCGGCCCAGTGTCTGGCACGTGGAGCACTTGGTCAATATTTGTGGAATAAATGTCTCAAGACTTGTGGTGTAAATCCTTCCTTATTGATAACAGCTACCAGGGATGGAACACTTCCTTGGGGCCAGGCACAGCACTCAGGGCTTTATGCCCCATTTTGCCCCCCTCCCCCAAGAGCTCCACCGTAGTTGTGGTCTCCTGGTACTGGGCGAGGATGGCCCAGCGAGGCAGGAAAGGGGTCTGCCTAACCACGGCCACCCAGCTCAGAAGGAACAGCAAGATTTAGGCTAGGCTCCAAAGCCCATGTTGCTTCTTTCATAGAAACTCACCTTTTAGGGGCGCCTGGGTGGCTCAGTGGGTTAAAGCCTCTGCCTTCAGCTCTGGTCATGATCCCAGGGTCCTGGGATCGAGCCCACATCGGGCTCTCTGCTCAGCGGGGAGCCTGCTTCCTCCTTTCTCTCTGTCTGCCTCTCTGCCTCCTTGTGATTTCTGTCTGTCAAATAAATAAATAAATCTTTAAAAAAAATTCACCTTTTAGAAGAATTATGTCCTATAACTTCCATGCCACCCAGTGCATAAATCCAGAGCACAGAGCTCATGGAACACATACACATACTTGCATGATGGCTGCCTGCACCACCTCCCAGAGCACGTCGGGTAGCCCGGCAGGCCCCCACCCTCACGACACCCTCATCCGCCAGCAGCAGCAGCTTGTCTTGTCACTTGCCTCTTCTGGAAGTTTTCACCCCTGGGTCCCTATAGCATGTGTTCGACTCCTTGAGCTCCTTGTTGCACTTCTCAGTCAGCTGTTTTTTTAGTGTCCAGTGTGCACGGGTGTGTGAAGATAGTACGGTGTGAATGACCCCATTCCTGTCTCCAGTTCTTGGCCATACAAATAAAGCTGCAGTGAACATTTTTGTACGTTTCTCTTGGTGGACGTAAGTGCCCGTTTCTGTTGGGTTGATGGCCGGGTGCGGAATGACTCCGTTGCTAGGCGCAAGTCGGTTTAGTTGTAGATGTTCTCCCGAAAGCTTTTTTTTTTTTTTAAAGATTTTATTTATTTATTTGAGAGAGAGATCACAAGTAGGCAGAGAGGCAGGCAGAGAGAGAGGAGAGAGGAGGAAGCTGTTTCCCTGCAGAGCAGAGAGCCCAATGCGGGGCTCGATCCCAGGACCCTGGATGATGACCTGAGCTAAAGGCAGAGGCTTAACCCACTGAGTCACCCAGGTGCTCCTACTGAAAGCATTTTGAAAGTGCTTGCACCAGTCGACCACTGCACTTCTAGCCAGCATGGTCCTCTGTGTCCTCTGGTCATTCCGGACCAGGGCCTGTGGAAGGACAGCTGATTTTGATGTGGTCTCTTATGTGCAAGGAACTTATAATCATGGAGAAGAGATCAGAGTCCCGCACCAGTGGCCACTATGGAAATTAGACTCTAAGGGTCCAAGGTGCTCTTCACTAGCCCATAATACTCTATAGTTTGCATCTAGAACTTCATTTCTCTCCCATAACAAACAGCCTGCTGGGGTTTGGGGAGTAAGTCCCCCTTCCCTCTGCTGATGAAGAAATGAGATCTGCCCAAGGTCACAGGCAAGCGTGGAAAATTTCAGGGTCTCTGAGCTCTACTGTGCGGTTCCAGAGTGAGAGCTAGTCTGGTGTCCCTCACAGTTTTGAGAGCTGTTTGGGATTCTTTGGAAGAGCAAGGAGGGTCTCGGGACTCAGGATTTCAGCTCAGTCGTGATTTCAGGGTTGTGAAATGGAGCCGTGCATCAGGCTCCATGCTCGGTGTGGAATCTGCCTGAGTTTCTCTTGCTCTTCCTCTGCCCCTTCCCCTGCTCATGCTCACACTCTCTCTCTCAATAAAATAAAATAAAAATCTAAAAAAGGAAAAGAAGAAGAAAGAGAGAGAGAAATCCAGGAAGGTCTGGGGCCACACTGGGTGTGAGTCCTGGCTCTCCCACTCACTGTGAACTTGGGCAAGTTACCGAGACCTCAGGTTCCCCATCCGCAAAATGGGGGTGATGACAGCTTTCTCCTCAGAGAGTTGTGTGAGGATTAAATGACGATGAGATGAGTTAGTGCTAGAACAGTTCCAGCACTGGGTGTTCTAGAAGTTATTTTTATAATCTGTATTGCTTTTTCACTCTCTCATTATAAAAGTCATACCTATGTGCAGTTGAAAGGTCAGATAGTGACGGGGACTCTGGTCCTCATTCCTGGAGCTGCTCAGACGTCCTTTCCCCAGCCTCCCTCTTAGCCGGGACAGTCCTACCTCCCGGTGGGGTCAGTCAGGAAGGAATCCAGGTGGCTCACTCAGGGTCAGCCCCATTCGTTGGAGAGGCTGCCCAAATCCATCCAGCTGCGGGAAGCCCAAGGCATGGCCAAGTGCACGCAGGAGGGCAGTTCTGCCTGCCCTGTGACTGTGGAGTCAGGTGGATGCGCAGGGCCTGGGGTCCCTTGCCTTAGCTGTGTGACTCTGGCTTGCATGTCCAGCCACTGAGCACCCCCCGCCAGTGCCCTTGAGCGGTGGTCTTCTTTGCGGAGGACTTCAGGGGGCGGGGAGGGGGCGGGGCCTGGGTGGAGCTTAACGGTGGGAGCTGTCACGTGGAAAAGCCAGCATGTCCACAGCCTCTGCCTCTCCTGCGTCCTCACCAGACTTCTGGAGCGCAGGACCCCCGCTGAAGCCTGTGCAAGGGACCTTGTTTCTGCCAGCTTCAGGCTCTGGATCAGCCAACAGGGCCTCCCAGAGCCTCCCAGAGCCATCGGGGGTGCGGGGAAAGCTTGTAGGGTGCTGTGTGGCTCCCCATCAAGGGCTGTAGAGATGGTGGCCGCCAGGGGAGCTCACCCGGGGCCCCCCATTCATTCTGAAAGCCTCTCAGGAGCCTCTACCACGTGCCAGGCATGGATTCGGACTCAGAGTGCAGAAGAAGATGAAATTAAGAAGAGATCTGCCCTTACAGAGTGGACATTCTAGCGCAGGAGACAAAGCAACGAAACTCCAGAGTGACAATGCCCATTAGTGGAGACTGGGTCCTGGGGGAAGAACATTCCAGCAGAGAGGAGCACAAGTGCAAAGATCCTGAGGAAGGATGAACTTGGAGCAGACCACTCTATGGAGTCAGGTCGCCGTGCCATTCTTATGGCCCTTGGGGGGGTCCCCTCCTCTTGTAATGCACAGCTAAGCCATCAGGGTTTTTTTTTTTTTAGAAAGAAGACCGAAGAAGACCACCGCTCTTCCTAACATCAAACCGAACTCCCTCCCAGGGTACTGAAAGCCTAAGCCCTCTCTTTTAGGCGCCCCCTGGAACCAGAACAAGCTGGTTCCTCCTGCCTCCTCCTCACCAGCTCCAAGATAACCATCATGGTGGGGAAAGTTAATGAAACACCAATGACCTAAAGCGTCTTCCCACGAACCCAAGGCAACAGATGGGCCTATCTTATCAGCTCTGGGATGCAGTGAGAGGGGCAAAATCCTGCAAAAGAGAGTGGGCCTGGGGCATTGAGTGAAGCCTGGGGAACCGGTCTGAGAGCTCCATGCAGGGACTAGAGACTGTAGGGGAAGGGAAACAGGTGGGTGGTACTAATGAAGATACTCAAATCAGTGCCTGGTAATCAAGAGGAGACAAGAAAAAGGGAGCTTGGGAATCAAGCAAATCTTAGCTTCAGGTATGGCTTGTTCCAGCACTCTAGGTTTTGGGTAATGGTTGGTGGCTTTCCTCTCTCCCCTTATCACTTATCCCCAAATTCCAGTCACCTTTCTCTCTGTGACATGATTACATTCTCCGTAGGTCTCCCCCCTGCCATTCTTGCCACCACTCCCTCATGAGTTCATTTTTTATACATTTTAAAAACCACACCACTCCCCTGCTTAAGCCCCTCCCCACGGCATCCTGATGCCCTTAAAATAAAACAGAAACTCCTTATCAAGACCCCAAAGTCCCCTGTTAAATTCCCAACTGTGTCTCTCTGTCCTCTCTCCTCACCGTTCTTCTGTCCCTTGAAGATACCATGGTCATCCCTACATTACAGACTTTGCACCTGCCATCCCTTCTCATCAGGACAGCTCAAATGTCACCATCCTCACCCTCCAACCCCGCAGCCCCTCTGTTCACTCTCTAGATCAGCACTGCCTGGTAGGATTGTCTTCTCTCTGTGTGGTTGAGTTCCATACCCCCCAACCCCATGTGTCCGATGAACACCTGAAATGTGGCTACTGAAGTTAATGAATTTTTAATTTTACTTAATAGAAACGTAAATATGGCTACTAGCTAGAGTGACTCTAATACAAAGCATACTTTTATTTTCTCTCCTTCAGGATGAGTTTGTTTGTTGATTGTCTGTCTCTAGAAAATAAGTTTCTGGAGGGTAAGGACCAGGGCTGTCTTGTCCACTGTTGTATCTCCAGAGCTCAGGCTTGGGCCTGGCTATAGTAGGTGCTCAATATATACTTGTTGAATGAATGAATGAATGAATGAATGAGTGAATTCTATGGGCTGTAGATCCTGGAGCTACCCAGTTCTCTGAAGGCAATGCTAGTTCTGCCTGAGATTTGCTGTGTGACCTCAGGTCAGGATCTTGCCTTCTCTGGGCTCAATGTCTTCATCTATAAAACAAGGGATCAGACTAGAGGGTCTCTAAGGGCCCCTCTGGCCTTAAGGCTCTGAGGATTCCTACTTCTTTTACTCTGCCCAAGCTGTATCCTTTGTTCCCCACCCCTCCCCCAACCTCCCAAGCTCCATCGTAGGAAGGATGGCTGGACAGGCTTCCTGTACCAGGAGCCTATGTTTGGGGAGTGATCAAATCAGGCTGGGCTGCACTCATCTCCTATAAACAAATGGCCTTCAGGCAGTACTTGTGGGAGATGATGAAGTGGTAGCAGGCTGTGGGGGCTGTGTCCTGGATCAAAGACTCTGGCAGGCCAAGGGCAAGGGAGGAGCCAGGCCAAGGCAGGCTGGTGGCTGCCTAGTTGTGCACACTAGGAGTGGACTCTGGGGTCCTCCACGCCTGGCCCTGCGGCTGGTCCACACTTGACCTTCTCACATTGTGGTTGGGACTCAGGGGCTGGCAGGGGGTACTCGGGCCCCATGTGTGTCTTACGGCAACTTTTAAGAACCAGGAACAGGGAATTGAGAAGCTGGTGCTGATTATGAGTGACTCAAATCCTGACCCCCAGCCACCAGCATCCCGCACTCACACTCACTCACACACGCGCACGCATGCTTATCCTCAGCCAAACACAACACACGGCCACTGAGGCTGAAATGCCCTCGCACCCAGGTGTGGACACAACCGAGACTCCCATGCCCACAGCACGCACATGAGCAAACACAATTCAACTGAACAGAGCAGGCACCCCCTGCCCCCGGTGTAAACACAGAGGCAATCTCATAGAAACACAGACAGGTGGGCATCAGGGCCGGCGGCTGCTTAAAAACACACAGGAACCCGGGCTTCATCTCACATGCTCGCAACAGATGCAAAGACGGGTGCATTTGCGCAACACACACAGGCAGCCGGGGACCCGTGGATAGGCATGCCAATACCACAGCCATGCCCTCATACACCCCCAAAGACAGTCAGCCTCCCCTGGGCATGCATGGACACGGATATCTGAGGAGATGCCTTATCCGTGACACACGCGCACCCCCGCACACCCACGGAGCGGCCGCCCACACGGTGACCTAGGGAACCCGAGAGTCAGAACCCAGGCGTGTAGGCCCTGAGCAAACCCCCACCCCACGGCCTGGCCACACGCAGACCCGCAGGCCGGAAGAGCCGTAGCCTCTCCCCGCCCTGGCCAGCTGGCCAGCCTCCAGGCCCTGGTGCAGATGGTGAGGCCAAGGCGGGGCCTGTCCAGCCGGTGGCCCATGTTGCCTGGCTCTTCTTCTTGGCCGGGTGACCCTGGAGGACTCTTTCCCACAGCAGACTGGGCCCTGGACATTTGTGTAACAACCTGGATGTTGGTTCCTTTGGAAAACGAGAGGATCTGTCAAGACCCGTTCCAAGTCCTGTAGGACGGCAACTGGCTGGGGCCACGAACCACTGACGGCTTTAGAAGGACCTGGAACACTGCAACTCACCCAAATCACTGTGTTCCTTACTTGCCTGACCCTGGAGGCTGCAGCCTTAGTATATGCTTCAGACTTTTGTTTTCCTGCCTGTGTGCATATGTGTCTGTATATCCACTCATGTATGTATGTGAGCTAGCAAATTTGTTTTCGAAAAATGGGCTTGTGGGGCACCTGGGTGGCTCAGTGGGTTAAGCCTCTGCCTCTGGCTCAGATTGTGATCTCAGGGTCCTGTGATCCGGCCTGGTGTCAGGCTCTCTCCTCAGCGGAGAGCCTGGTCCTCCTCTCTCTCTGCCTGCCTTTCTGCCTACTTGTGATCTCTGTCTGTCAAATAAATAAATAAATCTTAAAAAAAAACCCAAAACAAAAAATGGGCTTGTTTGGTGGAAACTGAATGAAACTGTACACAGACTTCCCCGTAACATATCATAAATACATTTCAATGCTAATAAATATTTACATTGTTTTTTAAGAAAATAATATTAAACTTTCTAATGATTCTAGATTTACGTAAAGAGAGCAACAGAGTTCCCACATACTCTTCATCCAGCTTCCCCTCGTGCCCAAATGCCAAAACAGAGAAGTTAACACCAGTAAAATATTATCAGCTACACGAGGGACTTTGTTTGGATTTTGCCAATTCTTCCACGAAGGTCCTTTTCCTGTTCCAGGATCCCATTCGGGTCTCACATGACATTTGGTCTAAGTAATTTCCTTAAGCCCCTCTGGTCTGTGACAGTGAGTCTTGCCTTGTTTCTCATGACCTTGACAGTCCTGAAGAGCCTTACTTGGGTATTTTGTAGAATGTCCCTCAACTTGGGTTTGTCTGATGTTTTTGTTATGATGAGACTAGGGTTAGTTTTTGTGAGACAAGAGTACGGAGAGGAGGTGCCTTTGTGTCAGATCGGGGAACACCTGATACCAGATGATTTATCACCCCTGATGTCAAGGACCTGGACTGTTCCAGTGTCAAGTACTGGTCTCTCCCTTCTGATCTCTATTCTGCAGGCATCAGTCATGAACTTCTTGCCACACTTGGGGGAGGGGGATAAAGCCTGATCAACCTGATTTTATTTTTTTTTAAAGGTTTTTATATTTATTTGACAGAGGGAGACACAGCGAGAGGGGGACCACAAGCAGGGGGAGTGGGAGACGGAGAAGCAGCTTTTCCGCCAAGCAGGGAGCCCGATGCAGGGGCTCGATCCCAGGACTCTGGGATCATGACCTAAGCCGAAGGCAGACACTTAACGACTGAGCTACCGAGGCGCCTCCACGACCTGATTATTTTTAAATGATAGGACCACATTGCACTTTATGGATCTGCCATTATCTACTTGGCCAGTACCCTAATGTCATAGATTTCTGTTGCTTTCGGTTTTTCCTTCTACCAGTAAAGGTGCAAAGGACAGCACCGTGGCCCAACAGTGTTGAGAGTTCAGAGGCAACAAATACTTTTCAAGCAAGCTCTCTGTAACGGACAGCACACACTCAGGTGAACTGTATCTGTGTACCTCTTTCATTTTGTTTTCTTGGAAGAAATTCATGGGTTAGCAATGCTGGGTCAAAAGATAAGCACATTTTTAAGGCTTTTGATAAGTATCACTAAACAAACCTCCAGGAAAAGTTGTACCAGTCTACTGTCTGGAATAACATTTTTTCCTTTTTTCTTCTTATTACAAAAAGAAGTCATGTTTTTATGAGATAACTGGAAATAACTTACTGGATATTTAATGATATTAAAGAATTATTGGTTCAGGGTTTTGTTTGTTTTGTTTTTAGGTGTGGTCATGGTATTGTGGCTGCTTTTTAAAAATAATCCTTATCTTTAGAAGCACATGTTGAAGGATTTATGGGAGAAATGATATGAGTCGGGGATTTGCTTCAATATAACACGGCAGGGGAGGAGTGAGTGGGATTTACCTGAAATAGGACTTGTCTTGAGTTCATTTTTGAAGCTGTGTGATTGGCAGGCCAGCCTTCAATGTACAACTCTCTCTATATTAGTAAAAAGCCAAAAGTTTGTTTTAAAAGTTTTTACAGGGGTGCCTGAGTGGCTCAGTGGGTTAATCATCTGCCTTCCGCTCACGTCATGATCCCAGGGTCCTAGGATTGAGCCCCACATGGGCTCCCTGTGTAGGGAGCCTGCTTCTCCCTCTCCCACTCCCTCTACTGTGTTCCCTCTCTTGCTGTGTCTCTCTCTGTCAAATAAATAAATTAAATCTTTAAAAAAATTTTTTTACAGATCATATAAAGCGATAGCTTTTATCTCCCATGGTTAATGTCAGTGGTTTGGTGTATGTGCCTCTGGACCTTTTCTGTATTGATACTATGTATACTGCAGACACACATAACCTTAAAACAGGAATGAGCTACGACTGTATACACCATTTTCTCACTAGCATTTAAACTTCGCCATATTTTGCAGATGGTTGGCAACTTCAAAACTCTCTCATTCCTTAATAGCTTGGTGGCACTCCCCTGTATCAAAGAACCATAATTTATTTATCTGATCCTTTAATGGTGGAGAGTTGGAACATCTCCAACCTACCACTCTTAAGAACAATGATGCAGTGAACATCCTTGTACAGACCATATCTTTGTGTGTCTACATGAGTAATTCCACAAGCTATCTTTCTAGAAGTAGAATCATTAGGTCAAAGGGTGTGCATATTTAAAATTTTAATAGAATGACTAAATTGCCCTTGTGGTAGACTTTGTAGGTCCAATGTCTGGCCATCTCTCCCAGTACATATCTGAGGACTGTTGTCATTGGGTGCCCGCAATAGAGAAGCAACACTTCTGTAAACTGGGAGTAATGTGAATCCCACGTGGTAGTCAGGGAAGGACCAGGGGGCTTTTGTCGAAGCTGCATTGTACCATTTGAATTCAAGCGTATGTTCATTTGGGGTGGCTTTGGGGAGACTGATGGAGGATGGGACAAGAGTACAAAGCCCCCTACTAGGCACCATTTGGCAATGCCAGAGCTAATTTCAAATGGTGCTGGTTGGGTTTAGTGAAGTGATACGCCATGGGTCCCCAGCACCCAGCACAGAGCCGGCAGGCTGTCAGGGCTCCATGGTCACAGCTGACACGATGACTGTCAGGGGCTAGACCAAGACCAGGAAGACTGACTCTTCTGAAAGACTGGCCAGGACAGGGGTGCTCAAGCACCAGAACAAGAGGGGAGCCACGAGAGATGGACAAATCTGGTCTACCATTGGGTACCGTAAATACAGTTTTCTTGGAACAGAGCCGTACTCCTTCATTTAAGTTTTGTTTGTGAATGCCTCCATGGGCCAATGATAGAGTTGAGCAGTGTAGCCTTCAAAGCCTAAAACATTCACTGTCTGGCTCTGTACAGAAAAAAATTGCCCACCCCAGCATAGAGGTTGCAGGCATAATAAAAGATGCCGATAGTTTTTAAGCACTTACTGTGTCTCAGGCATCATTCTGAACACGTCACGTATATTAATTTTTTCAGTCTTCATAGTAACCCTATGAAGTAGACACTATTTGTGGTAGCGAGTCTCAAAGATGGCCCCAGTGAACCACATCTCCTGGGATTCACGCCCTCGTGTGGTTTCCTCCCACAAGTCTGGGGCAGTCTTATGCTGACTAATAGGACACAGACATGATGGTGTACCAGTGCCAGGCTGAGTCTTGAAGATAACTGAGAGCTTCTACTTCTTCCCTCTTGGAACACTTTGGGGCACCCAGGGATGGCCCTGAAGATGTGGGGAAAGGCCTTGGGGGATAGAGGAGGCTGGGAGACTAGAAGAGACGGGAGTGGCTCAGATGGCCTGGTTTGGGGTTTACACTCACTCCTCCAGGGGACCCAGCCTGGTCACCATCTGACTGCACTTGCGAGAAACACCTCCCAGGCAAGACCAGCAGAACTGCTCGCTGAGCCCAGGGAGCCCACAGAATCCTGACAGCCAATGAAATGGTTAAGCCACTAGTTCGGGGGTGGGTGGGCGTTGGGGGGTGGAAGAAGGTTAATGCAGCAACACCCACCTGGGACATGACCTCTACTGAGACTTGCCCAGGTCTGGCTGAGCTTCAAGGCTTTTCCTCTCCACTGTGCCCCCGAATAGACACTGGGATGCCCCCCACCCCTGATTCTGATTAAATCAGAATATCTGGGGATGAAGGCTCAGAGTAGGTATTTTTTAAATCCTGCAGGATTTGAGAAACATGGCACCATCCACCGTTTCCAAAACTGGCCTAGAGAAAAGAAAGGCCACACTTTAAAAAAACAGATTCCTGAGCTCCAACAGATACACTGCTTCAGAATTTCCATGGGAGGGCCCTGGTAAGCTGCAGAGTTAATGCGTTCCCCCAGGTAAATCTTATTATCAATGTTAGGAGAAAAGGGGAGAGAGGAGAGCTAGCTCCCAGGTTGGAGGCTGTTTGGCAGTTGTCTGTTGAGTTAAACCTGAAACCAGGGGTGCCTGGCTGGCTCAGTGGGTTAAAGCCTCTGCCTCTGGCTCAGGTCATGGGATCAAGCCTTGCATCTGGCTCTCTGCTCAGCAGGGAGCCTGCTTCCTCCTCCCTCTCTCTCTGCCTGCGTCTCTGCCTACTTGCGATCTCTCTCTGTCAAATAAAATGAAAAAAAAATCTTTAAAAAAAAAAACCAAAAACCTGAAACCAATCCACACAGCTATCTGTGTGGATTCTGTCCCCAACAGAAGTGAGCAGTTACATCTGCCGAAAGGCATGCACAGGATGTCCCTAAAAGCTTTCTTCATATTGTCCCCAACTGGAAACCTCCCCGGTGGCCATCCAGAAGAACATGGCTTCATGGACCATAGCAGAGCCACACAACAGACCACGGGGCAGCAGTGAGGAAGCCTGGAGGGCTGACACTTGCCACAACACCACAGCATGGGAGCATCTCCCAAACCTCCCGCTGAGGGTGAAAAAGCCAGACACAGACTGCACAGGTTCTATCAGTATTCAGTTCAAGGACAGACCAGCCTGACCTGTGGTGATAGGGTTCCAATAGTGGGTATTTCTGTGTTTGTGTTTGTGTGTGTGAGGGAGGTTCTAGAGCTTGATGGGGGAGAAGACTCTGTGTGTGTGTGTGTTCTGCTCCCTCCTAGGATGTCATGCACACAGCAGGACTAACCTGCCTTTGGGGCCCCCTCAAGAGGTCTTTGCTTGCTTGCTCCTTTGGTTATTGCTTCTTTGAGATGTACATTATACACTGAGATGTATACAACAAATTGAGCAAATCTTAAATGTACAGCCTGATCATTGTTTACACATTTACTGAGTAATTGGCCTTGTGCAAAGTGCTCTTCTAGGCTCCTGGAAATGGAAGTCGAGGCTATATATGACACAGATCCTGTTTGCATGGGTTTTATTTTATTTTTTTAAAGATTTTATTTATTTATTTGACAGACAGAGATCACAAGTAGGCAGAGAGGCAGGCAGAGAGAGAGAGAGGAGGAAGCAGTCTCCCCGCGGAGCAGAGAACCTAATGTGGGGCTCGATCCCAGGACCCTGGGATCATGACCTGAGCTGAAAGCAGAGGCTTTAACCCACTGAGCCACCCAGGTGCCCCTTGCGTGGGTTTTATAACCCAGGATGGGATATGTGACAATACAAGACAGCAGAGTAAGTTTTCATTCATTCACTCGGTATGTGCTTTGTGAGCACCTACTATGTGATAGGTACTGAAGTTAGCCCAGGAAATGCAGCTGTGGCCAAGATCTGGCCCTGCCCTCATCGTGCTCAGAGTCTAGTCATAAAATTTTGGAGCGCAGCACAATGAATGGTTAAATACACTTATTCCAACTCTTAAATTTTTCCCAAAGTCATTCTGATAGGGCTTAGTTCAGGCCCCTACTGTCTCTACTCTCTAGGCTTAGAGTAGTTTCCTGGCCTGCTATGTTTCCAGTCCTCCACCTCTGACTCGTTCTCCAGGCCAACAGCCCGTACTTAAATGCTCAATCTAAAAATTTCATTTAATGGTCCCTGTGCTAATTGCGTCAACCTGTGTGGGCTTGAATCCTTATTGAGAGGGTCTATAATTGTGACCACAGCCACATTCTTCAAATGTCCTGAGCCTCATGTGTGCTTTCTGTAAAATGGATATAAAATAGTAATAACGAGAAACAAAACACCACCACCACCGCCTGTCTCCCTGAGGAGGCCGAGCTTTAATGTGTCACAAGAGGTATTCATAGAGCAGGTGCTAAACCTTGGGTCTGTTTGCTACTCCTCTTTCCCTGCACGACCCAGTAATGTCGAGGTGCTTCTATGCATGGACACACCCTTTGCTTTCAAAGGCCCTGAGCTCATAGTGCTTCTTCGGTCTGGAATGCCTTCCCTCTACCTTCTCCTAGCTGGGTCTTCTTCAGCTTGGGAACCAGCCCTGGCACTGCCTCCTCTAAGTACCCCTCCCATAAGCTGCATATGGAGCTGAGCGCCCTTGTCTGGATCCCCATAACACCCTGGAATGAATTTGTCTGTTTGTCTCCTGTTTCTGTTTGTCTCCACTTGCTCAAGTTTGAGCTCTTTCTGGGCAGGCCTGAATCAACGGCTTCTTTATGCCCCCAGCCGGGGACCCTTCCTGATCAGGGCAGGTGCCGGATGTGTCCACTGACTTGAGCAGATCATGCCAAGCATTTTCTTAAGGGAAATGGCCTTTGAGTTGGCTTTGAGGCATGGATAGGACTTTAAAAACTTATTTTAAAACAAAGTGTACATGCACACGATACCAAATCCAAGAGGAACAAAAAGGTTTACAGTGAAGATTAAAAGTAGGTCACCTCTCAACCACCCAGCACCCCTCCCCAGAGGCCATCGTTGGTATCAGTTTCTGAGTACTCTGTGCAGGCAAGAATGGTCTGTCTTCTCCGCTACATATGCACTTTTTTATTTTGCAAAAACTTAAACCAACAGAAAAGTTATAAGAACAGTGTAATAAACACTCTTTGCCTGGATTCACCAATTAACATTTGGCCACATCATGCAAAATATTTCACAAGCATTATATCATGTAATGCTCACAACAACCATATAATCATGCCAATTTTGTAGATGAGGTAACTGAGGCAGCAGGCAGGTGAAGGACTTGCCCAAGGCCACAGAGCTAGCAGGGGTGGAGCTGGGCTTCCCCCTTAGGCTGCCACAGGACTTTGATCCACCTTCTTTCAGCTTGCTTTGGAGGAAAGCATTTTCTCACACTAAGTTGAAATCTACCTCCCTGGGATATTCACCAGATGATCAGTGGAAAAGTACACAGCTCTGGAAGCATTTGCTCCTTCTCCTAAAACCTTCCCATTCTCTAAGCAACAGCTGCTGTCGCTGCTGTTAACACATGCTTCAATGTCACCTCTTCTGTGAGGGCTGAGTTAGCTCACCCCACTGTTTAAAAACTCCCGTGGTCTACTCCTGGCTGCCAGCAGAGTGACATTTACGCTCCGGAGCTTGGAATCCAAGGCCCTGGGAGATCTGGCCCCATGAATCCCTATGACCTCCTTTATCCTGCTCCTTCTTCTTCTAATCTCCACCTCCAGCCCGTGGCAACCTCTCATCATATGCTTAGGTTTCCCCTCCTCCTTGAAGCCACCCTTAATTTCCCCAAGAAGTGCATTTTCCCCTTTCTGGGCTCCTGAATCTTCTGCCTATATGTCCTTTACAGTCTTCTCCAGGCAGTTTTTTGACTATGAGACTGGACGGCAGAGGACTGGATTGACATTTCGGCCCCTCCTGCACAAATTACTTCAGGAGTGTGAGCCTTCATTTCCTCAAACACATAATAGGGGAAAGAATGCCTAGCTCAGTACCTGGCATTAAGTCAGCCTTCACTACTCTCCCATAATAGAAGTGACAGCTCTTCAAGGCTGACATCTCTTAGTCATCCCTTGAAACTCTACCTCTTATTTCTTAACTTTTCTGAGCCTCAGTTTCCTCATATGTAAAATGAGGATGATGATGGAGAGGCTGTGAAACTTTAACGAGCTGATGAATATCAAGCTCTCGGAACAGTATCTAGTCCCTATTAATAATGCTATGACCACTGCCTCGTGGGGGCTGAGGGCGGGACTGGCACACAGTAGGTGCTAAGTGAATCCGCTCAGAGCTGGGCTCCGGTGTCGGGACAATGCGCGGGAAGGCAAGGTTGGGAGCCAGAGGTTTGTAGAGCCAGCCTGCAGGTCGGCTCCGCCCCCTCCCTCAGGGGCCCCCGCCCCAGCCCCTGCAGCTGTCAGGACCCAGCCAGCTTCGGCGCCAGTCCACCAAACCTGAATGTCCCATCCCGGCGCCCCCACCTTCTTTCGCCTACACAAGTTACCTTGCGCCCGGCTGCCCTTTGTCCCCGCCCCCGATTTCCATTGGTCAAAGGTTTCCTTTGTTAGCCGGAGCGCGCCCCTCCCATTGGCCGGCAGGGCTGCCGATCGCGCGGAGGGCGCGGCCCCGCCCTGCGCGCTGCCCCTATCGCTCCCTCCTCCCCCGCCCGCCTGCCCGCCCGCGCGCCCGCCCGCCCCGCCCCGCCCCGGGAGTGCGCGAGGCGCTCCGCTACCATTTGCTGCGGCCGCTGGGCGCCGAGGGCAGCGGTGGCGGCGCGGACGGACCCCGGGGACCGGCAGCGACCCGGCGCCTGAGAACCGGGTCGGAGCGCGGGGAGGCAGCGGGCCCGGGAGGCCGCGTCCATGGGCCCGCGGCGGCCGGTCGGCGGCTGTGCGGGCGGGCGGCGGGGACCGCGCGCTGTGTGAGGGCCCGGGCGCGGGGCTCGGCGCCGAGGTGCCCCGGCGCGCCGTGCAGCGCCGCTCCGTCGTGCGAGGAGAGGCCCGGCCCGCATCCCGGCGTCCGTGAGGCCGCCCTGACCGCCGGGGGCGCGCTCTGGCCGCGGCCGGGCCTGCGTCCGCGGCCCGGCTGTGAGGCGGCCGGCCGGCGGGGGCATGCCGCGGCGTCCGCGCTGAGCCCGGCTTGAGCCCGCCCCGGGCCCGCCGTGCATGGTGCCGCCGCCCGCCCGCCAGCCGCCGTCCGCCGTCCGCCGCGGAGCGCGCGCCGGGCCGGGCCGGGCCGCCGGGCCTGTGCCGCTGCGGCGCCGACCATGTCGGCGGCCAAGGAGAACCCGTGCAGGAAATTCCAGGCCAACATCTTCAACAAGAGCAAGTGTCAGAACTGCTTTAAGCCCCGCGAATCGCATCTCCTCAACGACGAGGACTTGACGCAGGTGAGCGGGCGGGGGTCCTGGGGCCGATCGGGAGGTGGAGACCCGGGTCCCGACCCCCGGCGGCCCCCTCGGGCTGGAAGTTTCCCGGCGCGCAGTCGCCCCGCTAGGTGTTGCAAGCCGTCGTCCGAGTAGGGCAAGAGTGCCTCTCCCGGGGCGCTGGCCGCGTCCCCCCAGTTCTGACGCCCGTGAGACCACCGTCCTGCTGTGGAGAGGAGAGCGGACGTTATCCAGTTCCCGAGGCGGGCGGGGGTGGGGGTGCCTCTGAAGGCTCCCAGGGAAAATAAAAACGGAGCAGAAAAAATGTACGTGAGTCCTGGGGAGGGTAGTGAGGATGGAGATGGGGGGGGGGAGCGGGAAGTGTATTGATAGAGCCGGGACAAAGGGAAAATCCTCAAGTATGCCGAAAAATAACATCCTTTCCCGTTCCCATAGCCCTGCCGTGTGATTCATGCTTTTTGGGTGACTCAAAAATGCCTGGTTTTTCTTAGGAGGAACAAAGCGCTTGGGGATTGCTTGCTGCTTCGCAGTACCCCCCATAGAGTCCGTTTTAGGACCCGACTTAGACTTGTCCACCCAGAATGGCCAAGGGAGCAGGATTGTCTGGGTGGACTGTGGGCTTCCCTCTCGACAGACCCGGCGGCGTTTTCCAAATCATTGTCACTGTCAGTGATGGGAGAGGGGAATGGTCCTGAAGTGGGGGGAGGAGGGTCTTGCTCTTGAACTTAACCTGGAGGCCTTTTTGTTGCTGGGAGAGATGGGGGCTGTTCTCCCCACCCTTTCTCCCAGCTCTCTGGTCGCTTGGTAAGGAATAAGACCTGCGGGCCTTTGGGAAAGTGTGTTCACTTCTCCTGGCCTTATCTGTCATATGAGCGCTTTGGACTAGTTTAGTAGCTCCCAAACCTGCATCAGAGTCACAGGCTAAAAATACAGAGTCCTGGGGCCCCATTCCTGGAGTGATACAGGAGATGAAGGAATTTATATTGTTAACAGCTCCCTAAGAAGTTGGACTGCAGTCCCCACTGCCCTTTGGGAACCTCTGTACTGGTTGCTCCCTGAGCCCCCAGTATTCCAGAGAATCCTCAGGATCCCAAGGATTATCTGGAACACTTGCAGGCCCTTGGGCTATGCTGATTCCTTGGATTTCCTGAACAAGCCTTGTCTACCACCACTTGGGATGTGTCTGTGGCCCCTCCTTTCCTCTCCCCCAGTCTCAGTCTTCTTCAGAGCGTGGTTGCCCCCCCACCCCACACCATGAGACCAGGGGAGCTCCCTTCACATTCCAGTCCAGTGTGACCTAGTTGTGGCCACTCCTTTTGCAGAAGAACCCCTTAGATGGAAAACATTGCTTTGAACTGTAGGCCCCGCTGTTTTTAATGCTACTTAAGTACAGGATTTGAATTGTTTACATGGCAGACCAGAGTAGGTTGGCAGGGCAGGGGTTATGGCACGAGACATGGTGTCTTTCCCTGAGATCAGAATTCCAACACCCAAGAAAAAAAACTCCTTTCATCTAAAACCAAAAGCTTAACCGAACACTTGAGGCTACAGTCACAGATTTTTGGGATGAAGGACCAGGTCAGTTTGGGAAGAGTAGAACTTGAAGTGTTCTGGGTTGGGCTTTTCAGGGACACTCTCTCTGTTCAACTGGATGCCTTGGGGTGGGGGGCAGTTTATGTGGTGATGAGGGCCTTGGACCAGGAGTCAGGAGGTCTTTTGTCTTCACTGTCACTTTCAGCTGTGTGACCTTGAGTAAGTTGCTTTGCCTTTATATAGTTTCTTTTCCTTTTCTGGTTTACCTCTCTCACCCTTTGAAAAGCAAGGACTGGTATCTTATTAAACTTTTCTCTTACAATTTAACAAACAAACAAAATCACCCACAGAATGGTAAACTTGGATATAGGAAGTTTATGGGCTTGGCAAGCGTTGTTCTGAGTTTCCCGGTTATTCCAGGCAACTGCTAAAATTGGTAGATTGGATATTTACACCTCATAAGAACCGTTTTCTGATTCTTAGGCTTAGATAAACAAATGGCATCTCCATATTTGAGTCGGATCTGTTAAATTTTCTTTAAAAAAATCTGCTGATTATTAATTGGATCAAGAGAGTGTTGCAGATTTAAAGCACTTTACTCTTCAACTTTATTCACATTTGAATTGTGGATTTTAAACAGGCTTGAGTCCTTCAGGGCACAACTGGGATGGTAGTTTCTGAAATAATGAGTGGGGTTATTTGTGCTGGGAGAGATTAGGCCAGCCCTCTACCTCCTGGGATCTTTCAGGAAGAAACTGCTCTTGAAAAGAGAAGGAGGGAGACTCAGGGCTGTTGCCAACAGCTTTAGCTGCTGCTCTCTGCATCCGGCCTCCCCCAGCCTTACTCTTCATCCTCTGGCTCCATTAGAAAACCTCAGCCAATTGGTTCCCATCACTCTCCCCCAAGGCCCTGCTTCCTGCTACCCCTCCCTGCCCTGAGCTTATTTTAGCCCTTCAAAGCTGGAAGATAGATCAGCAATCATTGAGGCCACCCCCTCTTTAAGGCGTGTATCCTTCAGTCCTGTGCATTTCTCTACATGCGTATGGACTCGAATACACAGTTAAAACCTTTACTTAACCCAAACTATATTTGTATTTGCTCTGCAGCATATTTTTTTCCTGCTTAATGATATGTCTTACAGCTCTTTTCATGGTGCGACATATACCTATTCCAAATAGTGCCATCGGGGATGTACCATTTAACCATTCCCTTATTGATGGACAGCAAGGTTACTTCTGGGTACTGCTGTTACAAACAGCGAATGCTTCAGCGAACAGTTTTCTAAATGCTTTTGGGTGAGTGTGTGCGTGCACAAATGCAAGTATTTCTCTGGGGGCAGATAGTTAAAAATAGAATGGCTGGGTTAACATTAAGCACATTGAATTTTTTTTTACAGATATCACTAAATTGCCTTCCAAAAAAGGCTGTGTCATAGCATTGCCAGGATTGGATATTATCAGATGATTTAATTCTTTAATAATTTTCCTAATTACCAATGAGGCTAAGCCTCTTTTTACAATATTTATGGTATATGTTTTGTTTCTTGTGTGGACTGCCCATTCATACTGTGTGCCTGTTTTTCTGTTGGGTTAATTTCTTTCACCCCCGCCCTGACTCCAGCTGGTCTGTAGGAGCTTTCCGTCTACACTCTAGGTCAGGCGTCCACCAACTTTCTCCCTAAAAGGCCAGATAGTAAATATTTCAGCCATGTGGGCCATATGATCTTTGTGGCAGCTACACAACTTTGCCATTGTAGCGTAAAAGCCATCGTGCAAAGCCACTTTAGACAATACGTAAACTTATGAGTGTAGCTGTTTTTGAGAAAACCGTATTTACAGAGTTACAGAGACAGGCAGCTGGTAGGGTTTGGCCTGTATGCTCCAGTTTGCTGACCCCTGCTCTAGATCTCAATCTGAACCTGTCCTATATTGTGCATAGTTTCTCCCACGGTGTCCATTCTAATGTTATGTATGGTCATTTCTTTTTCATATGGTAGTTTTAAAAAAGAATGCAGTTAAATTTCCATGTTTCTTTTTTAGTTTGTAGTTTTAATCTAATGCTTATGAAGGTGTTTTTTTCAAGATTATAAACTATTCCCTCACTTTTGTAATTCCCTTGTAGTTCTTTTTATGATTAACTTTCTAACGCATCAGAGTTTTGTCTTAGAAAAATAAATTTGGCATAAAACTAGAAGCTCTAAGATAGTCCAGGTAAATGATAGTAAAGGTCTTCTCCAGGTCACTGTTGGCCAGGATGGAAGGAGTCATGAGACACTAAGGACAGGGTATTGGTGGTTGCTTGGAGGTGGGGATTGAGGAGACCTGGGTACCTTCAGCAAAGACTGAGAATAACAGATAAGGAGTAGGTTTATGGAGTGGGGAGGAGACAAAATTAATACAGTGACTTTGACCCCGTGGAGTTGGAGGTTTAGTTTGGTCCTTAGGTGGAATCACTGGCTCAGGCAAGCAGGTGGTTAGAGCTAGGTGAGGGGTGTGGGAGCGGTAGGAATTCTGAAGTCATGGGAGTCAGTGTAGTCAATCACTCAGGAGGCCACATAGAGTGAAATGAGGGGGAGCAGATGGGGAAGGGAGGTGAATCAGGGGTTGGCAGTCAGTGGGAGCAGGTCTGGAGCCCAGGGTTTTTGGCTCCCAGGTCCTCATCCCATCTTCAGTGTGGGTTTCTGGGGTTCGTGGTAGGAATTACTCCCGTGATATGTCATCCTCCTGCCAACTTATAGGACTTTAGATATGTCTTTTGTGGAAGGAGTCACTGCATCTGAACTTAAGTTCTAGTTCCTTCTACTGCTATTCTGTTGTGGGATCTTGGCTGGGTTGTTCTCTCTCCTCAGGCCTTGATTTTCCCATCTGAAGAATGAGGAGTTTGGTCTTGGTTTCTGCAGGGCTCTTCTAGTCTTCCTGCATCTCCTCTCAGACCTCTTGGTCTAATTGTGCCCCTCGCTGTGCGGCTCTCCACTGCTAGGGCTGCTTGGGGTCTTGGGGTGAGAGTCCCAGGCACAGAGGTGGGTGGGTCAGGACTTGGTTTCTGTGAATCATTTCATCGACTTTCCCTTTACTTTCCCTGTGACCCTCTTAGAAGGTCTAGGGCGTGGAAGTTCTTTACTTCACTTGACATTTATCCCATAAGCAGTGGGCAGATTTCATGCCCACCCCTTTGAGATTTATAATTTATGTGCACATTGGTGGATGGTTTGGCAGGGGCTATGTCAGAAATCCCAGACCTTACAAACGGCCAACAAGCACAGGAAAAGATGGTCAGTATCATTTGTCATTAGGGAAGTGCAGATAAAGATGAGGGTGAGTTATTTACTTCACACCCTCTAGAAGGGTTGTTTTAAAAAAGGGAAGGTCGTAAGTGTTGATGTGGATGTGGAGAAATTAGAACCCTCACACATTGCTCATGGCAATGGAAAATGGTGCAGCCACTGTGGAAAACAGTTTGGCATTTCTTCAAAAGAATTACCATATGACCCAGTAATTCCACTCCTTATGTATATCCAAAATAATTGGGAACAAGTATTCAAACAAGCATATTTGTGCATATCTGTAATAGTACTATTCATAATAGCCAAAAGGTAGCAGCAACCCAAATAGCCATCAGTGGATGAATGAATAAACAGACTGTGGTATATCCATATCACAGAATACTCACTTAGAAAAAGAGGAATGAAGTACCGACCATCCTACAATATGACGGAACCTCAGACACATGTTAAGTGAAAGAATCAGGCACAGAGATGACGCATTGTACGGTTGCTTTTATGTGAAATGTCCAGAATAGGTAGAGCCATGGAAATGGAAGGCAGATTAGTGATTACCAGGGTTTTTAGGGGTGCGGGAGAAGTTCCTGCAAATGAGATCGGGGTTTTCTTTGAGGGGGTGATGAGATGTCTAAAAACTAGGTAGAGAAGCTAGTTGTGTAACACTGTGAATATACTAACCATCATTGACTTGTTCACTTTAAAATGGTTAATTTTATGCCATGGGACTCCTACCTCAATTTTTAAAAATGAGTGTGCAAGAATCACTCACACACATACGCATCCCAAAACTGCCCTCTGCTCCTGGTGCCATTAGAGTGAATATCTGATTGTTTTTACAGTCTAGACCAGGGGATTGACCAGTTCTTTCTTAAAGGGCCAGATCGTAAAAGCTTTAGGGTTTGTAGGCCAAAATCCAGGAGTTCGTGAAGGTACTTACATAATCACGTAGAAACATAAAAACTGTCCTTGCTTTTAGGACCTTAAAAAAAAAATCCTGGGGCTAGATTTGGCCTGTGGGTTAGACCAGCCCTGTACAGTAGGACTATAACGTGACCCACATATGTAATTAAAAATCACCTACTTGCTACATTAGAAAAGTAAAAAGAAATAGATGAAATAAGTTTTAATTATATCTTGTTCAACCTCACATATCCAAAATACCATTTCAACATGTAAAGAAGTTACTATTTTACCTTTACGGCACCTTTCGTTTCAGGCTGTCTGGCCACTCTCTGGGAGCTCAGGAGCCACCGTGTGGGACAGGGTTGCTCCAGCTGCAGCAGCCTGGCCCACCGAGGGGTCTTTGAGACCCTCGTGGGGGGAGTGCTGAGTGGAAAGGCTGTGCTTGAGGGTTTTTCCTCCCTCTTGGGGGTGTCGTGCAGACAGCCTGTGTTCTGAGGATTCCCGGAATGGTTCTCTCCTGCTGTTATTCCTGTTTGTGTCCTCTGCTTGGTGTCTCTTGCCAACTTTTGGGACTTCTTTCTTTGAACGTCACATCTTGCGGACTCCTTTTAGTGGCACTTGAGGACTCTGCGGCTCTGATCCCCACTCCCCTTCTAGAAGGAGGAGGAAGGAGGGTGCGGGCAGAGCCTGTCCTGGAGGGAGCCAGTGAGAGCTTGGGGGGGCAGGCTGGCGTGCCCCCTCCAGGCACGTTGCTGGCTGCGGTGACTGCATTCTGACACAGCCCTTTGTGTTTGGGAGTGTTTTGCAGCTGTATTCGAGCTGCTTTTTTTCCCTGTGTTCTAGCCTGCTACTTGACCTTTCTTTCCGAGTTCTTTTTCCTTTGCCACACAGAAGGACTACAATCGAAGACCTATGTTCTATTCTTGGCACAGACATGTAGGGTGACCCAGGAAGGTCACTTATGTTCTCTGAGTCTTGGTTTTCCACCTATAAAGCTGGTGCCCCCATTCTGTTTACAGGGAGTGGTCTACTAATGGAATGGATGGAAGGTGCTGGCTAGGCCTGTGGAGGTTAGTAAAACTCCCTTTGTGGTAATTAATATTCCAGGAAGCGCGCTGATGGCCTGTCGTGTGGGGAATAGCCTTTGTTTGGGCTGTTTCCTGATTACTAGAACCCTGATGCTGTTTAGCCGAAATAAAGAAATTTGACTGGGAATGTTTATCTTTAAATTGTTCCCAAGCTGCCATTTAGTCTTGAAAGAAAGAAGAGAGCCTTGCAACCAGGGAAAAGAGATGAGAAAGAGGTAGCATCCTACTGCCAGCATCCTCAGACTGGGGGGGAAGGAGGCACAAGAGCCAGTGAAGAGCCCTGGCTGCTAATTTAGAAGCATTTAACCTGAGAAAACCGGCTTTTCCTTTATGCTTGGCTATTCACACTCCGGGCCTCCCTTTCCCATTTGAAATGCCACAATTGGACCAGGTCAGTAGTTTTCAGACTTGAACTAAATCATTTAGCCTTCCCTTGAAGAATGTCAAAATGCCATGTCTGAAACTGAAAAAGTGACACCGTTCTGGGTAACATGAGGTTGGAGCCTGGAACTTGGCCTCTCAGCCACCTCTGCTTTCTGCCCATGGGACTCCCAGTCATCTCTGAAGGCCAGGGGGACAGGTTGGAAACCTGCCTCAGACTTTGTGGTTCCTCCAGTTTTAGCAGTGTAGAGTTCTGTGAGACGATCCGAGGACGATTTCCCGGCTGCCCTGGCATGGAAGCCCTGAGTGCCCAGCCCCACCGCTCCCTTTATATTATCACTTCCTTTGGGGGCAAGAGAGCCAGTGGGTTGATTCGCTGGCATTTTGTCTCTGGAGACTGGAACCGGAATCTTCCAAACCACTTGCTGGTTTTCTCCATCAGGGTCATCCTAGTTCACATGAAACCACAGCCTGCTTTTTTGCCTGGAGCCTGTAACCCTTTCTGCCCTCATGCTCAGCTTGGCGTCTGCACCCTGTGCTGGGTGGTGGCCTGACCCATCTCTGGGGCAGCTTGTAGCAAGAGTGAGCAGATGGGCGCGTCGAATCCTCCAGAGCCTCCATTGTGCTGCGTCACGTGCTGTGTGCCATGATCTGTCTCGTTCTGCTCTTGGCAGCTGGGGAGGGCTGGTGGCAGCATGTGCCCTGTAGTAAGGGGTGGTGGAGGTTCAGGGAGCTGGGACTGCCTGTCCGAGGTCACTGATCTGCCCTAGTTCCACACCGTTCCGTGCCAGCCTTTGTGAGACCGGAAGTCTGTCTTCCCTCCTCTTGGGAAGGCAGCTGGGACTTGTTCACCTAGTACTGTTACTGTAGGAGGCTGGGCTATTGCAAACAAAATCAAAGCTGTGTAATGGACGTCAGCTTCCTAGCCCTGGGAGGAGGGGCCTGCAGGGCTGGGTGATACCCCTCCCAGTAATTAAGCAGGTGAGGGGTTGTCCTCAATTAACAGATGGAGCCGCTGAGACCCAGTTCAGTGACCTGCCTCGGTCACAGGAAGGCCAATGCGGGTTTTTCCAAAGTTCTCTTTGACCTCCCTGTGTCTGATAAATTGAAAGTGTTAACCTTTGCTATCAGAAACAGGGCCTTGCCCTGAGAATGGATTCCTTAGTAGCAGGGGTGCATGGGGGTATATGTGGGGATGGTAGTGGGGCAGGACATTTCACAGGTCATCATGTAGGCCCTAAAATCTAAAATCTTCTCAGCCTTAGGGGCCCCATGTCCCTCAACAGACTACTGGCCTTTGGCAGTGACCACACCTTTGGCACAGCCCTAAACAGGAAGCACTGCTTTTCCCCTAAGGAATTCAGAATCAGGAAGTAATTGTGTCCTTGATCTCTGTAGGTCCTAAAGCACTGCTTTTATCCGACGGACCAGGGAGGCTGTATGGCACCCCTTCTGACAGTGTCTTACCTCCGAACGGTCCTGGCCAGTAGCTAAAGGGGCCAAAGGACGGGGGAGCAACTTCTGGGAGTCCCAGTTGAACCAGAGAAAGAGTCCACATCTCTTGGGTCTCCAGGTGCCACATCCAGAGCTTCTCTGCTCTGGGGTTGGTGAGTGACCTGGGGTGTGGGGAGCCTCAGGACTCAGTGGGATTGGGGCGTTCATTTGTCTTCCACTTGGGGACCTGCTCTGACCTAGAAATCTGACACAGTCCCACTTTTCACTTCATGTGCTCATGTAAGGGAATGGAATGGTCGACACCGGGGGCTTTCAGCCTGTGGGTTCACATCCTGGCTCTGTTTTTATGCTGATGGAGCAGGTCACTTAAGAGTTTCAGCGTCTGTGTCCCTCTTCTGGAAACTGGGGACTATAAAATGCCCGTGTCGTGGGTGCCTGTGATGGTGGCGAAGATGGTGCAGGAATGGCGGGTGCCGGATCTGTAAATGGTGGGCCACCTGGGGGGCGCTCAGGAATTGGGGTTCGTTTTCCCCAACATAGGGCGCCCCCTCCCTGGTTCTGTGGGACAGCTGAGCCCCTAGCTCCATTTCTTGTCTACCTCCACACCCACAGAACAAAAGCCCAGGCTGCCTCCTCTCCTGCTGAGCTGCTTGGCCCCGCCCTAGCAACTTCCTCACCGTAGCCCCTTGGGATCAGAAAGGCCATGGTCGGTTTGACTTTCAGAACATGTTTAAGTATAAAGATTGAACTATTTTTTTGTGTTTGGGTTTTTTAAAAAATAAGATGAAACTGGTTTTAAGAATTTGAAGAGGATCTGAAAGTGAAGAGGCCAGATGCCATTAGCCTACGACTTACCCTTAGAGGCCGTGGGCTGCTCCAGAGGGCAGTGGTCGGCACAGCAGCCACCTCTGAGCCCCTGCCAAGCTCCAAGAAGTACCTAGTGCAGGTCCTGTGAATGGCAGTGGCAGATCCTGATTCCAGAAGTCACTTTGCACGGAAGTGTCTGAATTGTCATCAGTAAAGTAGGAGAGGATTAAGAGAAGGCATGTCCTGACCCTTTGGTCCCCCAAGTTGATTCATTCACCTCAGCCAGCAGGTTCCTCCTTCCAGTCTCCCCGCTTATCCCCAGGCTTTACAGGTCCCACATGCTTCCAGGGAGGGGAGCCTTTCGCCAAGGAGACCGTTGTCTAGGGTCTAAACAGGTAGAAGTGGTTCCTAGCTAAAGCCTGCAGACAGCTCTTGAAACAGGTAGATGCCATCTCCGCTAACAGCCTGCTGACTCTTTGTCCCTGTTTCCTGCCTCGAAACCCACTGCCTATGAGCTTAAGGGTCCTTTTCGGGGGATCTGGACCAGCTAGGGTGGTCATGCAGCCTCCTGTGATGTGGAGGTTTTCCTATACTTAAATCGAAGGTGAAGGAGCCATTGACGTACTCAGGGATTGTTTATTGTGGCGGCTGTGGCATTTGTAGCTAGCAGTAATTGCCGCTGTTAACTCATTTACATTCACAGTGGCCTTATGAGGTGGAGAGATAAGAAAGCTGAGCTGTGAAGTGGCACTGTAGCTTGCCCAAGGGCAATACTGTAAGTGGAAGAGCTGGATGCAAACCCAGTCTGACACAAGTTCTCCTCCCACTCTTTTGCGTCCTGTCCTGAGTGTGGCAGGTGGGCCTCCCGAACATTAGATTTCTGGCTGTGTGTGGCCCTCTTGTCCAGGAGCCAGGGTCTGTCCTGCGGGAAGGGTGAGTTTGTGCTGGGAAGGGTGGGGCGAGAGGACGAGGCCTGAACTGAACTTAAGCTTTCCTGTCTCTTTTTTCCTTCCCATGGCACCTTCCCATCCTACCTGTTTCTTAATGGGAGGCACTGCTTTTTGAGGGAGAGGGTGAGACTTTTTCCTACAAAGTTTTCCTGCGAAGCCCCAGAAATGTGTCCCCACGCATTCTCTAGCATTCCTCCCTTTGCCACGAATGGCGTCATGTTCCAAAAATCCCGCGGCCATGGGCTCCTTGTCAAGACCAAACAGGGAAGAGACTTTTTTAAAATGTCACTTTCGCCCTCTTCCTCCAGCTGTTGCAGCCCCGGGAGGAGCCCTGTGCATAGTTTGGGCTTGCAGGGCGTGTGTGTGTTTGTGTGTGCACAGGGTGGGTGCATGGGCGGCTGAGCAGGGAAGTGTGGAGGGGAGGATGGAGAGCAGGCTATCAGCTGTGTGCCCTCACCCTCTCTGTGCCTGGGATCTAGGGAGCTCTGCATGTGGGTTTGGTTTGGGGGTTTTGTGGCCTTTTTTTTTTTTTTTTTAAGGTGAAATCCACAGAACATGAAATTAACCATTTTAGAGTGTGTAATTCCATTGCATTCATCACATTCGTAGTGTTGTGCAAACATGACCGGTCTATAGTTTAAGACATTTCATTGGGGTGCCTGGGTGGCTTAGTGGGTTAAAGCCTCTGCCTTCGGCTCAGGTCATGATCCCAGAGTCCTGGGATCGAGCCCTGCATCGGGCTCTCTGCTTAGCAGGGAGCCTGCTTCCTCCTTTCTCTCTCTCTCTGCCTGCCTCTCTGCCTACTTGTGATCTCTGTCTGTGAAATAAATAAATAAAATCTTTAAAAAAAAAAAAAGACATTTTATCATCCTGAAGGAATACCCATAACTATTGGGCTGTGACTCCCTACTCCCAGTCCTCAGCAACCACCAGTTTGCTTTCCTGTCCTTACAGCTTTATCTATGCTGGAAGTTTCATTAAAATGGAGCTAGAATATGTAGCATTTAGTCTGGCTTCTTTAGTGTGTTTTCAGAGTTCATCCAGTGGTAGCATGGATTAGTACCTCGTTGGTTGTTTTAATGGCTGAATAATATTCCAGTCTATGGCATAGCACATTTACATTATCTGTTCATCTGCAGTTGGATGCTATTTCCACATTTTGGCTGTTGTGAATAGTGCTGCTATGAACGTTCACATACACATTTTATTTGAACATTTACTTTGAGTTCTGGGTAGAGACCTAGAAGTGGAATATCCAGGTCCAGTGGTTGTTCTGTTAGTGAGCCGTGTTTCAAATCAGCACATCAAGCCATGGCGGTGCCCAGACCTGAGCTCCTCATTTGTAGGACTCCAGGGTGGAGAACTGGGCTACGGGCAACCCTTAGGCTTATAAGCACAGTGTGCAGCTTTGAGGTGGCAGTAGAGGCGCTGTGCCCGGGCACAGGGGTGGCTGAGCCACTTTGAGCTTCAATCCCTCGTTTCTGTCTAACCGGAAGATGAGTGGAGCTGCCAGGAAGGAGCTAAGTGGGGGCTTTCGTATTGGTGGGAGGAGGTCTGAGGGAGCAGAGGAGTCAAAAGCCACACAATGTAGGGAGACACTGGGGTGCTCCAGTGGTGTGATGCATGAGGAGCTGCAGCTGTTGGGCCTCTAAAAGATGTTGGGGTCACTTAGAGGGAAAAAAGATGATCTGGCCTGTTCACTACTCTGATACCAGTTTTCAAACTTTATCTTTTTAGGAGTAGAGCACAGAGCTCCTTGAAACAGAACATGGAATTCACATATGTTGAGGGATGGGAGGAGAGGATGGTGCCACCTGTGAGACACTGCCCCCCCCAGCTCCGCCCCACCCAACACTCTGCCGTGGCCCCTGAAGCACCAGCTCCCTTTGTCTTCATGGGTTGAATATCACTGATTTATCCTGACCCCCATGTGAATATTTTTTAATAGAATGAAATATTTGATGTGTGCAAAAGAACGGAAGTCACATCTGTGTACAGTCTACATACAGGGTTCCTAAGGAACACTCTAGGTGCATGATCGTCCCCGTGTTTCAGCCTCCCTCAGTGGCCTGCCTCCAGGGACCCATAGTGGGTGTTGCATGTGTGGAACCCAGCCCCCTCTCCAGGCCTCCCCTCCTCAGCAGAGCTTTGCCTCACCCTGAGGAAGGGTTCCCTGCCTGGTGCATGCGGGAGTCATTCCATTTCCAGATGTGCTGTATGTAGTACAGCCACTGTGGTAAGTCTGGTGGGGGATAGGCAGCCTTTTAAGGTAGTGCTGTGGAGGAGAGAGGAGTCTGAGTAGAGATTTGGAGATGGACCTGAAGGCTCCTTTGTGTTTGGGCTGATGGAGAGCCAGAGTGACAGCATGAGCAGAGTTCTGAGGGAAGCTGGGGTGTGTGGGCAGGACGGGCCAGTCACTGACCTGACAATTTGCAGAGGTGGTGCTGGGATGATTGGCTAGGTCAGTGGTTCTCAAACTTTTTGTTTTGGGGACTCCTTTATGCTCTTGATTATTGAGGCCCTCAACGGGCTTTTGTTTATATGGATTACATTTGTAGTGTTTGTTGTGTTAGAAATTAAAACTGAGAAATGTTTAGAAATTTATTAATCTGGGACACCTGGGTGGCTCAGTAGGTTAAGCCTCTGCCTTTGGCTCAGGTCATGATCCCAGGGTCCTGGGATCGAGCCCCGCATCAGGCTCTCTGCTCAGCGGGGAGCCTGCTTTCTCCTCTCTCTCTCTGCCTGCCTCTCTGCCTACTTGTGATCTCTGTCTGTCAAATAATAAATTAAAAAAAAAAGAAATTTATTAATCTATTTAAAAATAAAAGAAACCTATTACATGTTCACATAAATAACAGGTATATTCTGGAAAATGATTTTTCCAGAACAAAAATAAATCTGCTAAGAAGAGCCATACTATTTTACCTTTTTGAAAATCTCCATAACATCTGTCATCATGAAAGACAGAGGGATTCTGCTGTCTTCTGCACTCGTTGTGATGTCATGTCACATAGCTTCTAGCAAATCCTGCTCTACACTAGGGAAAGCATGAGAGTGTGGAATGGAAATGAAGACTGCATAAAGTAGTTTTGGCTCGTGAACCCCCAAAAGGGTCCCAAGGGCTGTACTTTGAAAATCATTGGTCTAGTTCAAGTTGGACCATTTGCTGGAAGGCCATGATAGGAGAGGCAGGGAGGACTCCTGTCATGATGGAGCTGATGCAGGTGCGGAATCCGGGCGGGGGCCAGAGGCAGCCCTCTTGGAGTGAGGTGTCAGACGTGCAAAGGGCTTCTGCCCTTTGATAAGGGGACCACTGGGGACAAGTGCCTGCTCTCTATAGCAGCAGGCACACTCCAGGACTGGCTCACCCTTATGTCCTGCCGCCAAGGGCTGGGTCTCCAAAGAATGAATGAAATGCAGATACACAGCATGTGGTCACGACTCAAGGTAAAGAGTATGGGGTAGGTTATATTCTGAGTGCATAGACAGGCATCTGAGGCTTAGAGAAGGAGGTCGCTTTGCCCTTACATTCCACCACCGCAGTCTGTAGCTCCTGGTAGTGATGGGCCAGAGGTGCCTGGAATGTTTTAGCTTGGAAACTAGACTAGCAACAGGGCTGGGTTCTGATTCGGGAGTGAGGGGCAGCCAAGGACTAACAGACGGTCTAGCAGCAGGTCTCCTTAGCACTCTGTCACTGACTAGCTTTGTGGCCAGAAGGCAAGATACTCCTGATCTTTCATCTGTTCACTTAGCGGTGCTCAGTAATTCAGGGCCCCATCCCCATTCCTGACCAGGAGCTTTGGACATGTGAGTTGGAAGGAAGCATAGCAGTGCCCAGGTGACATTCCCTTTTTCCCTGGAGATGCAGGGCTGGGGCTTGGGTCAGAAGTCAGGGTGGAGAGGGAGGTTTGGGTTCCTTGATTTCAGAGTTGATGGTTGGGCCTTGTGTCCTTAGAGGGTGGGGAGGGGATCCAGAGGAATCTTGGAGGCTCCAGAGGTCTGTGTGACACAACTGGGATTGTTCAGATTTTATTTATTTATTTATTCATTTATTTATAAATATTTTATTATTTGAGACAGAGCATGAGCAGAAATGGGGCAGAGGGAGAGAGAGAAGCAGACTCCTGCTGAGTGGGGAGCCCAATGTGGGGCTCCATTCCAGAACCCTGAGATAATGACCTGAGTCAAAGTCAGATGCTAGCCAACTGAGCCATCCAGGCACCCTTCACTACATTTTATTTTTAAGAAGAAATTTGGATCAACCCTCAAAGTTTTCATCAGGAAGATTACCTCTTCTTTTTAAGACTACAGTGCTCCTCAACCAGGTCCTGCCCCTTCAGTTCAGTGACTGTACAGGTATTTTGATGTCTTTAGTGTTAAATCAGGGAGTTACTCAGATCTTCTTTTAGGTATACCACAGTCTTTGTTATGACTTTATTTTTTATGGCATGTGTTAAAGAAAATATTTTTCACATACTCCTTTCTTTCCTCATCCGTGTGGAAAGGCTTTATGAAAAGGCCTATGTCTGTTTCCTTTGAGATGTTTTCAGCTTGAGATTTGGTCTGTGTAACTAGTGCTGCCTGCCCCCGAATGTCCTTACTGGGAGCCTCTCGGGAACCCCCTTACAACACCTCCTTCAACCGGTTTCCCTTTTTTTTTTTTTTTTTTTTGTGGCTTTTGAAGAGTTCATTGTCCAGACTTTACATTGATAAGTGGTGTTTACCTCTTTGCTCTTTCTTTAAAAAGGTTGAAAAACTCACCAAATGTTCACAGCCGCGAAAAGGTAGAAATGACTCCAGTGTCCAACAGCAGATGAGTAGATAAACAAAATGTGGTCTGTTCATAAATGGAATATTACTTGGCCATAAAAAGGAATAAAAGACACACACATACGGGCGCCTGGGTTAAAGCCTCTGCCTTCGGCTCAGGTCATGATCCCAAGGTCCTGGGATCGAGCCCCATGTCGGGCTCCCTGCTCAGTGGGGAGCCTGCTTCCTCCTCCTGCCTCTCTGCCTACTTGTGATCTCTGTCTGTCAAATAAATAAATAAATTTTTAAAAATCTTAAAAAAAGAAAAAAGACACACACATACTACAGTGTGGCTAAATCTTGAAAGCATCATACTAAAGAAAGAGAGCAGTCATGAAAGGTCACTCATCATTTGACTGCATTCATATGAAATGCCTAGAATAGGCAAATACATAGATACAGAAAGTAGATTAGTGGTTTCCAGGGACTGGGGTGGGCATGGGGGTAGGGAATGGAGGGTTTAGGGAATGACAGCTAAAGATTACAGGGTTTCTTCTGGGGGGGGGTGACAAGAGTTGGAGGGTTCTAGAATTCATTGTGGTGGTGGATGCACTACAAACCATTGAATTGTACTCACTTTTAAATGGGGGAGTTGTATGGCATGTGTTTTATACCTCAGTAAAGCTATTATAGAAACACCCCAGACTGACTATTCCACCTTATTCTTCGTTTGTGCTCATAATTCACATCTTACTTATCTTTGACATGTTCATTTCCCATCTTTGTGTCTTTTTCTGCTTGACATTTGCTATCCACGCGTGGCTGATAGCACAGATTCCGTCTCTGTTCTGCCCTGTCCTGGCACTCCCAGGTCCCCCTGAGCACACTGCACTGATCTGCTATTGGCCTCACCCTCTCATGCACCCTTCTATGCAGTCTGGGCAAGTATGTGGCCTCAGCACGGAAGCATTCTCTGCTGAAACCAAGTAGGCCATCCGATAACACTTTGTAGAGCTCAGGTCATTGTTTCACCAAATATTTATTTATTGTCTTTGTCTCCACCCTGTGCTGCTTCTGATTTGGCTGAAGGGTGGGACCATCTGCAGATTATCTAGAGGTTTGGGGCCTCTGGCTAGCTCTGGAGGTGTGGGCCCTGATCATGCCTTGTGGAATTCTTGGGATTTGCGCTCTCCTCCTCAAGCCCTTGCTTCCATGACACTGCCAGATGGGGTGACACTGTGTGTACGGCTCTGCAGTCTTACCTCTGGAAGGCAGCTTGAATGGCTGCACATGCCAGATGCTGGCTTAGTTCCGCCGGCTCTCATGTCCCTGACTTCAGTTTCTGAAGTTAGTCCTTTGCTCATTTCTCACAGGAAGTCTCTCCCAGACCTCCTGTCTCTGCCCCCTGGTGCCAAGTTCCTTTCCCTTCGTTCCACTCTTTGTGCCTTTGTCTCATTGTGGGTATTTCCAGTGGCTTTCTTATCTTTGCATTGATGGTTCTGCCATGTGACCTTTAGCACCAAAGGTTGGAAAGCTGCATTTCTCCTGCAGGGTCACGTGTCTTGGTAATTAATAGGGTCCCAACTCTTTCCCCAAAGTATCCCTGTTTGAATGGTTAATTACAGGGTTACTCTCCTTTCTCTGGGGTGGGCAGGCCCACTTCAAATGTAAGGGTGGAAGCCTGTGCTCACCCTTACGTTTACACAGGTAAGAAAGACTTCCTCCTTCCAGAGAAGAGCCCTGCATTTTCCATCAGCTTCCAGAACACCTTAAAAATCCATGGTGCCTGGCTACGCTGTGTGGGTGGCTCTGTGGTTTGTGGTTGGTTCGTCCCATAGTGATGAACTCCTCACAGGTGCCATGCACACCCAGGCCCTAGACCTCGGCTGCAGGGGTGTCTGGGGAGACCCTGTGTGATGCGCAGGTCAGGACTAGACCCTCCAGGAGAACATGCTTCCTGTTCAGATGGCTTCAGCCTTTACTTTTGGAAGCAGCTCACCGATGCAGAGCAGCGTGGAACGGTTACAGGTCAGCTATGGGGCCAGGTGGTCAAGGTTCACAGCCTGCTTAGACAGGTCATTTTGGTGTCCTTGAATGTCAGATGGAGGTGTTGATGGCATATAACTCATAGGTTTGTTGTGAAGATCCGAGAGTACATGAAAGGTGTGGAGCAGTGACCAGCCACATAAGCTGTGATGTTAGCTCTCAGGACAGTGGAAAGCAGGATAGATGTGATGAAGAGAAGAAACAAATGGATATTTTTACAGCAGCCTTTCTCACTTAGAAGGCCAGGTTTTCACCCTGGCCAGGGCCCTGGGTTCTGATCACGTTGAATCACAGAGATAGACTGGCTGTACTCACTCACAGTTGTGAGTATCTTGGTGATGGCTGATGGTTCTCTGCTGACATTCAGAGGCAGATGCCAGGCAGATGCTCATGCTGGCGTATGGTGGCTGTATTGAGGAATGTAGTTTGTGTCCAGAACTGGATGTAAAGCACCATCATGATATTCTCCAGGCCTTGAGGAGTCCCAGCATGGTTTACTCCACACGGCCTTGTGGGAGAACAAGTGTGTGTGTGACATCTCAGGGAGTCGACAGTGATGGCCAGTACCCTCACTGATGGTGGTTGGCCCTGGCAGGCTTGTTCTGAAAAGATGCTCCACCTTGCCTGAGGGCATTGGCCCTAGTAGGCATGGTCAGAGTTGTGTGCTAATTCCCTGAGTGTAGGTGAGGCAGGTGGGCACCTAGGACACAGTAAGGTCTTGGCAAGGTTAAGGCCTGAGACTCACTTTCACATGTGCTCACTTCTCCTTTTACTGACTTCCTCTGAATGTCTCGGAAAAGACTGGCGACCTTGAATTCTTCCATGATTTATAAGCTTATAAAGATGGCCAGATGGCTGCTGCCCAGGCATCATTTCTCCTTTAGAACTGAAAGGTAGAAAATATTAAACAGTCTGTTTGCTATGAATGTGGAAGTGTTGCCACAGAAACTTTTAGGGAGGAAGAAGGGGGCAAGGAAGCAACTTCGAAACTGTAGGTATATTGGCTGTAATTTACACGCATTCTGCCTGTAGATTTTTTTTTTCTTTTTTAAAGATTTTATTTATTTATTTGACAGACAGAGATCACAAGTAGGCAGAGAAGCAGGCAGAGAGAAAGGAGGAAGCAGGCTCCCCGCTGAGCAGAGAGCCTGACGAGGGGCTTGATCCCAGAACCCTGGGATCATGACCTGAGCCGAAGGCAGAGGCTTTAACCCACTGAGCCACCCAGGCGCCCCTGCCTGTAGATCTTTTAATGAATCCTCTACCAAGGGCCATTTGCCCTCCAGCTCATGCTTGAGTGTTGGTCCCTGTACCTGACCTTTGGCCCAGAGAAATCTTTTCCCCAGGAATTTCCCCAAAGCTGGGATATTGACCCCCACATGTATAGATCCTTTAGGACTGTGGGACTTTTCTTCTTGAAGGACTTTTATCTGGCATGAGGGATCCTGTGTGGGCTTTGCACACTATGCCCCTATGCTGAGTCGGGAGCCCTGCAGTCCTGGACTGGTCTCAATTACTCTGTAGTCCTACCCATCATACTCTTTGGGGACCTGCATTCACTACCTCCACTGTGGGGCTCACTCCCCTGAGCACTGCTGGTCCTCACATGCTACCTACTAGTTTGGTCTGAGCACCAGATGTGTGCACAGCCCTATGTGGGTGCTGGGATGTATATCCCTGACCCTGGGCCCTTGATTGTTCAGTGACCCAGTACGTGTTTATGTCTGATGTAATTGTTTAAAAAATGGTATGGAAAAGTTATGTGTATTTTTCTATTATTGTAGGTAATGAAACTTGAGATTCAAGGAGGTAATGTCTTGCCCTGGGCCACACAGCAACCAAATCATGGAACTAGGACTTGAACTTGGGTCTTCTGGTTCCCAGGCCACAGTCTTTACACTAATTATCTAGAGCTGTTAGGTCATTCCATTGGTGGAGCGTAGAGTACAGGGATTCCCTGACTTCATCTACTTCTTGTTCCGCCAGGAACAATCAAGCCCTCACATTTTGGAAGGTATTCTGTTAGTACTATATTAGAGGCATGCATAGTCAGGCAAACATCTTCTCCTCCCTTTGAAAAGTAGTATCTGATAAGTATTATATGTAGCATAACTTTTCAAAAAATGGGAAAAGCAAACAAACCCCAAGACTTGCTCATCCCAGCAGTCAACACGATAGCTGTTTGCTCATTGACTCCCAATCTTTCTCTGTCCTTAGGATGCCTTTTATAATAGGCCCCATTTTTACATCCTACCCTGGATGCTTGTTCCCATGTCTAGTCTCCTTTCCTAAAGTAAGAACTCCTTGAGGAGGGACTGTGTGCACATCACATTTTTATCTCTGGTCCCTCAAGTGATGCCATCTTCGCAGCAGCAACTGGGGAAATTCCAATGAACATCTCCAGATTTAATGTGCCACCTGCCTCTGTGCAGGAAGCACTGGCCTGATGGCCTCCCATGGGCACACAGTCTCAAGGGTTTCTTGAATTCCTCATAGATATTTGTAATTAATAGCTGTGTAATATTTTCCTGAGTTGATCATCAAGCATTCATTTACCCATTTGCTTGTTGGACATTCAATCATGAGGGGAGCTTTTTGCTTCTCTGTGTTATTTCTTTTGGCTTAATTTCTGGCTGTGGTGTTCCTGGGGGCAGGAGCATGGGAATGCCATGGTTGTCCCCACATACGGCCACATTGCTGCTCTTAGAGGGTGCCAGGTTTCCCACAGCACTTGTGCCTGTGTCTTGGTCAGTGTGGCACACGTCGCATGACGGGGTCAGATTCAGAGAAGGGAGAGGGACACTTGAAGTCCAGCCTGTTTGCCCGCTCCTCAGCCTGCTGGTTGTCCCCCAGTGCTAGGTGCCGACCAGTACCGATTAGCAACCTGGGAGCTCTGTGTGGAGGCTGGAAGTGTGGTCTGGGCCCACCGAGGTGCCAGCTGGGAAGGTCTTACCGGCCATACTGAGAGAACAGGTTGGGAGCAGTCTCGGCTGTGGGGTGGTGACCTGGAAACGTGCCTGCTGACTCCTGTGGATGTTTGTTTCAGTGACTGCAGCCTGACTTTGTACAGGGCGCTGTGCTGGGTGGAGGCGAGATTCCTGTCCGCAGCAAGCTGAGGTGTTGTGAGAAGGAAGGAACGTGGATCGCCTGGGTTGGGAGATATGGAACTTCGGAGAGTGGGCAGGATGGGGCAAAGAGCCCTCTGCACAGAGAATTGCTTGTGCTTTAGCGCAGAAGCCTGGAATATTTTTCTTCCCCCTGGGAGGTGTAAGTATAACAGAGCAGTTCAGAGAAGGGGGAGGTGGCAGTGTCTGGATTAATGGCAGCAGAGCCACAGTAGGTTCTCAGTTAGCAGTTGGCTTTGGGTCAGTTCCTGTCCTGGAAGGGGATGTGGGATTTTGAGGGGGCCTGTGTAGGGGTCTGGTGTCCCCTTACTTCCCATAGAGGGCCTTTAGGATGACGGGATGTTATCAGGGGCCAGGAAGGGTGGGGCCCACATTTTTGCATCGGTCGTTTTGGGTACTCACCCTTTAGTGCCATAGTGTGCAATGTATCTGACTGCCTTTCTTGGCGCCTTGTACACTCATGGTGGCTGAATCTGAGGATGGGAAAAGCGAGGTTAACCCCTGTTAGAAATCCTTCACTGACTTCCCTGCTCTTTGAGCCTCACACAGGCCACATGTTGCTGAGAGCTGAGCATGTAATGTTCTGGCTGCCTTGGAGCTGATTGTGATCGGATGGTGGCGTCCAGAGGCATGTGTGTTTCCGGGAAGCATCAGTGTGGCAGCTTGGCAACGCTGTGTAAAGCTGGCTGGGACGATGGCATCTTTCCCTGCTTGTGGCCTGCCCACTTGGCCTGAACTGAGGCAGTTGGGCTCTCCCTGATGTGGCCCAGACCTGCCTGGAGGGTAGCAAGAGGGAAAGGGGCAGAAGGACTTCACCATGGTTGAGTCAACAGGCCCAACAGAGTACACACATGTGGGTGTGTGTGGCCTCCAGGAGAAGCTGTTCAAAGGCTGGTGGAGCTCATTCAGCACAGTTGAGGGCCACGGAGGGCCAGCCTGGCCTGGGGAAGACCCTTGTGGACCACAGAAGTCTTCACAGCTGGAGTTCCTATGGTCTGGGGCTCTGGAGGGTCCTTTTCCAGTGCCAAATGCCTGTATGAGGGTGGACATGGTATTCAGCAACTAACAGGTTTTTTGTTTTTTGTTTTTATTAAACTTTTTATTTTGAGATAATTGTAGTTTTCTGTGCAGTTGTGAGAAATTACAGAGCTATCCCATGTATACTTGACCCACGTTCCCTCAGGGGTAGCACCTTGTAAAATTATAGTGTGGTGTCAGAATCAGGAAATTGACACTGATACAGTCAAGATGCAAGGTGTTTCCATCCTTCCGGTTCCCTTCACACCGTGCCTCCTACCCTCCCACCACTACTGCCTCTTAACCCCTGGCAGCCATGAATCTGTTCTCCATTTCCATAGATTACACATTTCAAGAATTTTATGTGAATGGAACATGCAGCCTCTCAGATTTGGCTTTTTTTACTTATAGTTCTCTGGAAATTCACCCAGATTGTGTGCATCAAGTTTGTTCCTTTTTATTGCTGACTAGTATTCCGTGGGGTCATGTACCAGTTTCTTTAACCACTTACCCATGGAGGACATATGGGTTTCTAGTTTTGGGCTATTATAAATAAAGCTGCTGTAACCATTCAGAAATGTACAGTTTATGTGTGAATGCGGACTTTTGTTTTTCTGGAATAAGTACCCAGGTTTGCAGTTCCTGGATATTATGGTAATTGCATGCTTAGTTTATAAAGAAACCACTAAGCTTTTTTAGAGTAGCTGTACCATTTCACATTCTTTCAGGGACTATGTGAGTGATAGACTTTCTTCACAGTCTTGGTAGCATTTGTTATTGTCACCACTTTTAATTTTAGCCATTCTAATAAGTTTATATTGCTCATGGTTCTAAACAGATTTTTTTTTTTTAGCTGTTGAGTTTCGAGAGGGCTTATTATACTGTATTGGATCCTAGTCCTTTGTTGAGTGAGTGGGATAAAAATATTTGCAAACCACATGCCCAACAAAGGACTTACCTTTTCACCCTCCAGGTAGGTAGGATCTTTGGACAGCAAAAGTTTTTAATTTCAGTGAAGTTCGATTTGTCAGTTTTTGTTTCATTTTTAGTTGCTTTTGTATAAGATTGAGCTTTATTTTTTTACCTGTGGATGTCCAGTGGCTTCAGCGCCATTTGTCAAAAGGCTGTCTCTCCTCCATTGAATTGCTTTAGCACCTTTTCCCAAAATTAAATTAGACATATTTGTGTAGGTCTGTGTCTGGGTTCTCTATTCTCTTCTCTCTCTCTCTCTCTCTCTTTTTTTTTTTTTTTTTAAGAGAGGAAGAGCGGGAGGAGGGGCAGAGGGGGAGAGAGAATCTTAAGCAGGCTTCACACCCAGCACAACCCTGACGTGGCGCTCTTTCTCACAACCCCGAGATCATGACCTGAGCTGAAATCAGGAGTCGAACGCTTCACCAACTGAGCCACCCAGGCATCCCTCTGTTCTATTCTGTTGATCTATGTATCTCACCTTCCACTAATATCACACAATGTTGAGTACTGTGGATATGTAATCATGTAATTGAGTAGGTGAATTCCTCCCTCTATTTTTTAAAATTTTTAAACTATTTTCATTCCTTTGACTTTCCATTTAGAGTTATCTTGTCTATATCTACAAGTCTTACTGAGCTTTTGATTAGTAATTGCATTAATTCTATATATCAATTTGGGGAGATTTTTCATCTTATAATCTTCCAGTCTATGAACATATGTCTTTCCTTTTTATTTATTTATTTTTTTAAAGATCTTCTTTGGTTTCTTTCATCATCTTCATTGGTTTCTTTCATCTGCAGTTTTTTGTTTGTTTGTTTGTTTTATTCTTTTTAGAATGCAAGTCTTGTACATGCCTTGTTAGATTTAAATATTCCTTCTTATTTTTAAGACTTTATTTATTTGAGAGAGAGACAGCGAGCATGCGCAGGAGAGGGAGAAGCAGACTTCCTGCTGAACTGGGAACCTGACTTGGGGTTCAATCCCAGGACCCTGGGCTCATGACCTGAGTCAAAGGCAGATGCTCAACCAACTGTGCCACCCAGGCACCCTGGTATTCATTTTCTTTAAGTGATTGTGAATGGTATTATATTTTTAATTTTGGTGTCCACATATTCACTGCTAGTATGTAGAAATACAGTTGATTTTTGTATACTGTTATTATATTCTGCATCCTTGTTGAACTCACTTACTAGTTCTAGGAATTTTAAAAAACAGATTCCTTGTTTTTCTACATAGAAAATTATGTCATCTGTAAACATTTTATTTTTTTCTTTCTGATCTACATGCCTTTTACTTCCTTTTCTGCCTTATTGCACTATAACTAGAAATTCTGGCATTGTAGTTCTGAGAGTGGACATCATTGCCTAGTTCCTTATCTTAGAGGAAAACATATCGTCTTTCATCATTTCTTAAATTTCACATATGAGTGAGATCATGTGGTATTTGCTTTTCTCTGACTGACTTATCCCACTTAGCTTAATACTCTTTAGCTCTATCCTTGTTGCTACACATGGCAAGATTTCATTCTTTATTATGGCTGAGTAATATTCCATTGTAGATATAGATCATATTTCTTTTTTTTTTTTTTAAAGATTTTATTTATTTATTTGACCGAGAGAGATCACAGTAGACAGGCAGGCAGAGAGAGAGAGAGAGAGAGGGAAGCAGGCTCCCTGCTGAGCAGAGAGCCCGATGCAGGACTTGATCCCAGGACCCTGAGATCATGACCTGAGCCGAAGGCAGCGGCTTAACCCACTGAGCCACCCAGGCGCCCATAGATCATATTTCTTGATCCCTTTGTCTGTTAATAAACATTTGGGCTGCTTCTGTAGTTTGGTTGTTGTAAATAATGCTGCAATAAACTAGGGATTCATGTATCCCTTTGGATCAGAGGTTTTCTAATTTGGGTGTAAAATTTCTGGATTGTAGGATAGTTCTGTTTTTAATTTTTTGAGGAACTCATCTGAGATTTTGCTTTCATTTCTGAAGGATATTTTTTCTGGATATAGGATTCCGGTTTGATGGTTTTCTTTCAGTGCCTGAAAAGTATTGTACCACTTGCTTCTGGCCAACAAGGTTTCTGATGAGAAGTCCACTGTTGTCATTTTTGGTTTTCTTTTATCCATAAACTGTTATTTCTGTTTGGCTGCTTTCAAGAGTTTGTATTTATCTTTAGTTTTTGTTTTGGTTTTTTTTTTAAAGATTTTATTTATTTTATTTGACAGAGAGATCACAAGTAGGCAGAGAGGCAGGCAGAGACAGAGGGGGAAGCAGGCTCCCTGCTGAGGAGAGGGCCCGATGCGGGGCTCGATCCCAGGATACTGAGATCATGACCTGAGCCAAAGGCAGCGGCTTTAATCCACTGAGCCACCCAGGCGCCCCTGTATTTATCTTTAGTTTTCAGAAATTTAATTTTGATGTATCTTGGTTAGATTTCTTTGGATTGATCCTTTGGCGTTTACTCAGCTTCTTGAATTTATAGGTTGCCTTTCTTTCCAAATTTGGGAAGTTTTCAACCATTGTTTCTTGAAGTGCTTTTTCCACCTTAGTCTCCTTTTCTCCTTCTGGGAGTCTCATGACACATATGATAGATCTTTTTTTATTGTTCCACAGGTCTCTAAGACTCTGTCCTTCTCATATTATTTCTTTTAGTCCATTTTCTTGTTGTTGCCTGATTGGGTAGTTTGTTTGTTTGTTTTTGTTAAGATTTTATTGACTTATTTAACAGAGAGTGAGTGCATAAGCAGAGGGAGTGGGAGAGGGAGAAGCAGGTTTCCCACAGAGCAGGGAGCCCCATGTGGGGCTCAATCCCAGGAGCCTGGGATCATGACCTGAGCAGACCTAAGATCATGACCTAAAGGCAGATGCTTAACTGACTGACCCACCCAGGTGCCCCTGATTGGCAACTTCTGTTATTTTTCTAACAGTTCCCTGATTCTTTCCTTGTCCCATCATTCTGCTGTTGGGCCCATCCATTTAGTTTTTTATTTCATTTATTTTTTTTTTTTTTTTTAGTTTAAAAACTACCATTTTTAAAAAAAGATTTTATTTATTCATTTGACAGAGAGAGATCACGAGTAGTCAGGGCAGCAGACAGAGAGAGGGGGAAGCAGGCTTCCCACTGAGCAGAGAGCCCGATGTAGGGCTCAATCCCAGGACCCTGAGATCATGACTGGAGCTGAAGGCAGAGGCTTAACCCACTGAGCCACCCAGGCACCCCTCCATTTATTTTTGTTTTTGTTTTTTTTTTTTTTAAATCTCCTGGTTTGTTGTTGTTGTTGTTGTTTGCTGGGGCTTTCTGTGTTTCTGTTTATTCCGAACATGCTTATAATTTCTTATTGAAACATTTCAGCATTGGTGCTTTAAAATCTTCATTTTTTAATCCTGACATGTCTGTCACGTTGGTGTTGGCATCTATTGATTGTCTTTGTTTATTCAATTTGTGACCTTTCTGTTTCTTAGTATGCTGGTGATTTTTTTTTTAATTGAAACTTGGATATTTTTGTATTATTTTAGGTGACTGTGGATTGTGTTTGACCCTTCTCTTCTAGTTGGCTTTTTCTGACATTACTCCAGTGGTGGTGGGGGGGCACCATCTCTAACTTTCAGGTGGAAGTAGAAGTCCAGGCTCCCCACCTGGCCTCCACTGATACCTGATGGGGGTAGTACCTTGTTACAGCAGAGCCGGGGTGAGAGTTCAGCTCTCCACGTTTCTTCCTCTGACTCTATCCCAGCAGGGAGAGGGAGGGGGGCCTTGTTACTTCTGGGTGGGGGCAAAAATCCCAGGTGCCTGTCTGGTCTCCCGAAATCATCCTGGTAAAGGTGCTGGGGCACCTCTTAGCTGACAAGGGTAGGAAGGAAGCCTTTGCTGTCATGGGTGGGTCTGGGGCTGAGTCTTTCCCATCAAATGTGGCAGGAATGGAGCAGTTATCATCTAAGAATATTCTGTCTTACCAGGTTGTTCTTCCCTGGTTCTTCAGCTATAAAGAGCAGTTTTTATTGGGGCTTTTATTTGTACCTGTTGGCAGTTCCAGATTGTTCATTCTTACAGTACCTGGTCTGGGACAGTGAGACAAAAAGAGAAGCCAGGGTACACATTTCCATGTTGTTTTCAGGTCTCAGGACCCCCAGCCCTCGTCTCTGCTGTCTTCTCTCCACCTTGCAGAGTCTCCTTTGGTTTTTCTTAGATACAGTGTTCAAGGTTTGATTTGTTCTTAGTAGGAGGCATAGGGAAAATTACAATACCTGTCTTCCAGGAAGCAGAAGTTTCAAGTAACCATTTTTGAAAGGACTTCCAATTGAGGAAGACACCCAGACCACCAGTAGCCTCTTCTCAGAGACCAGCCAGAAGTGCAGTCTCTGATGTATAGGGTTTGTGAGGGAAGGCTGAGTCTATTTATTTATTTATTTTACAGATTTTATTTATTTATTTGACAGAGTAAGAGAGAGAGTGAGTGAGCACAAGCAGGGGGAGCTGCAGGGAGAGGGAGAAGCAGCCTCCTACTGAACAGGGACCCTGAGGCGGGGCTCAGTCCTAGGACTCTGGGACCAAGACCTGAGCTAAAGGCAGACCAACTGAGCCATCTGGTGCTCTTAGAATACTTGTTTCTTGCCCTGTGCCCTCCATTGGCCCAGCCTTCCCCACTTTCCAGGACAACCTGCCCACCTGGAAGGGTCCCTTTTGGGATGGTATGTCCCAGAAGGACCTGGCAAAGTGAGGTGGGTGCTGGCAGCCCTCTGGTTTGCAGTACATGGGGCCGGTGCACACTAGGCCCGAGTAGATGTTGAGTCAATAACAGTGCTGGTGATGGGTGTTTATGAGATTGTGGCCAGGTTCTGAGGGGACCTGTGGCAGTCCCTCACATGTCCAACTGCTCAGGAAAGGTCAGGTAGATGTAGCTGCTGATTTGAAGTCTCCCCAAAGCCCTGTGACCAGAGACTAGGAGAATAGCATACAATCACAGCTTGACAAAAATGGAGGGGACACGGCCTTGTTGTCTGACATCCTGATTTCACACCTCAGGGACCCGCTAACTAAGAGGCGAAGTGCAGAAGTCACCTGGCCCAGGATCCCCCTCTGGCCCTGACCTTTCCATCTTGTGTATGTATGTCACTGAGTGATATGAGAGAGACGCTGAGTGAATATGCCTGCCTGTACGGGGAATAGCTGGGCGCCACTGAGCTGGTATTTGCTGAGAAGACAGACTTACTCTTCTGTTTTCCAGGACAGAATTTCATTCCACATCCCCTGTGGCCCTCCTGTGTTATGTTCCTCTAACCCCAAGTTCCCTGCCAGCACCCCTTCCCATGTTTCATCAAAACCAGTCCCTCACTTCCTTTCCTCAGCCCTCTCTATATCCCTTCCCTGAAGCTCCTGCTACTCTGTTCCTTTTCATGGTGAAAAGCCAGAGCTTTTTCTAGGTCCCCCGCTGGGGACCTAGAGAGCCCTGCAGAAGCCAAGAGCAAGGAGTGTTTTTGGCTTACCCCAGAATGCTGTGTGACCTCTGGCAGGTGACCTTCCCTCTCTGAGTCACTGATTTCATAGCTATAAAATGAGGTGGTCAGACAGGGCTCCAGTTTGGAAAGTATTGAATAAAAAGCATGTTAAGGGGACCCCTAAAGCTTTCCGAGAGATGAGTCATGTGTGTAAACAGCAGGCAGACGGTTTGGGCTTTAATTTGTGTTTCTGCCCTCCAAACGGTAGTGGACAAATTGACTTGCTTGTGCCTTTTCCAGCTGCTTCTGACCAGCCAGGTATGGCTGAAAAGGGAGGTGGAGCCAGAGTGTCTGTCTAGTGTCTCAACTCATGTTGAACTCCCACTGTCAGGGGTTTGGGGGGTGGGGATCTTCATTAAAAAAAAAAAAAAATAGCTAACATTTATTATGCACTTAGAGGCCATACACTGTGATTAATGTTTTTTCCTCATACAATTTTGAGATATAATTTACATACTATAAAATTCAGCCTTTTAAAGTGTACAGTTTAGTGGCTTTTAGCATATTTACAAGGTCATTTAGCCATCTCCACTTTCTGTCTGTAACTGACTGTGAACAATCAATTGAGATGACTCACTACCTTCAGACCAGCCCTATCTCCGCTTTCTAATTCCAGAACATTTTCATCATCCCTTAAACCCATACCTGTTAGCAGTCATTTCCCGTTTCCCATTCCCTCCATGCCCTGGCAACCACTCATCTGCTTTCTGTTTCTGTGGGTTTATAATATATGGTCTTTGGTGTCTGTGTTCTCTCACTTCTCTGACTCAGCATAATGTCTTCAGGGTCCCTCCATGTGGTAGATCATGCCAGTATTTTGTACCTTTCTATAGCTGATAATATGCTGTTGTATGGATGTGCCACATTTTGCTTATCCTCTCATCTGTTGATGTACATTGGGATTGTTTCTACCTTTTGGCAGTTGTGAATAGTGCTGCTGTGAACATTCAGGTCCACGTTTTTATTTGAGCACCTGCTTTCAATCTTCTCAGGTGTATATACCTAGGAGTAGAGTTCTGGGTTGCGTGGAATTCCGTCTTTAACTCTTTGAGAAAATGTCAGACTTTTACACAGTGGCTGCATCATTTTATTTCCTGTGCTGTGTTTTACTTGTATTGCCTCATCAGTCATCACTTAAATCTCATGAGGTGTGGATATGATTTCCATCATCCCAACCTTTCAGATGGGACAGTTGAAACCCTCACTGTTTTCAGCCCAATGTCACATAGCCAGGAAGTTGATGTCTCTTTGGCCCGTGCTAGCTGTGATCACTAAAGCAGTGTCTCTTCTCCCAGGCCCTGTTTTATAGTATCAGAATGAGGGTTTTTGGCTGTGCTTGTGTGATAGACGTAGTACCCAGCACACAGTGGCGGGTATTCACATGGTGATTGAAAATGCCGTTGTTTCCTGATCTTCATGCCTTGATCAGGAACTTGAGAGAGGCCATCTGTGTCGTAGGAGTTCCTGTACTTTGAGGTTTTTCAGAGCCCTGCTGGGTTTTATGTCCCTTTCTCCACACCAGATGCTGCAGAACCACCCCCCGCCCCCGGCCCCCAGGAGCCTCTTACTCCCAAACATCTTTCTTGGGAGACTTGGCCTGTGGCTGGAAAACGAGATGCCTGGTGTATGCTAATCAGAGGAGACTTCTGTTTCCAGGGAGCACTAATCTTTAACTTGACCATCAAACCTGTTCTGTCTCTGGTCCAAGCCATTGATGACCTGCCTTCTTTTTTTCTCCTTCAGGCAAAACCTATTTATGGTGGCTGGCTGCTCCTGGCTCCCGATGGGACAGACTTCGACAACCCAGTGCATCGGTCTCGGGTAAGGTCCTCAGAATGAATTCTTGAGGTGGGAGGGACTGAAGAGTTGCCCATCTAAGGGCAAGTCAACAGAGTAGAAGAGGGAGATAAGAGTTGAACAATGGATCCTGGGATGGCAGGATCAGCAGGGAACCCCCATTTGGCAAACCCGTTGGTCCTACAGGAAATGTCTCGATGAAACTAGTTGTGCCAGGTCCACTCTTCAAAAGGAGATGCTTTCAGATGGTGCCTCCTGTTTTCGTGAGTCAGCTTGACTGCAGAAACAGTTAAATGCAAAAGGCAAAATAGGTCAGCAAACATTTGCGTTGTGCTAACTAGGCTTCTGGTTCTTTCATTCCCTCCTTTCCTCATCCCATCTCTCTTCCCTCCAGTCCTTCCTGGCTAGCAGATAAGCACTAGTGAAGGGGTGATGCGCTGGAGGGCCAACTCGGTTTTTGCCGCATCTCTCCTGAGCACCAGCCCAGGGTGGGTCCCTCTGTACACAGGTTGCTGGGAGCAGCCCAGGCTGAGCTGGAGCATCGAGATGATTAAACCAACATTGTCACTAACCAGTGGTTTGTTCCTCTACCAGGCAGCCGTTTGGATGACTCCAGTTAAAATACCGTCTTTCTTTTTTTCCACATGCTTTTTCCAGGTGCTGATGCCCATGCCCTGTAAATTGCTCCAGCTCCTCTCCCTTCCTATCCCCTGTTCCCTGAGAGCCTCTACCCTGCCTCTTGATCTCTTCTGTCTCTAGCCTGAATGCTGCAATCTAGGGTGGTGCCCCACAGATCTTGTATTATGTCTGGGACCTTTAGAATTACTTCTGGTGTGGGTTTTGACTTTAAAGATAGTAATATCTTTAAAGGAGCCTTGAAAATGTTTCTCAGGGGTGTCTGGGTGGCTCAGTGGGTTGGGCCGCTGCCTTCGGCTCAGGTCATGATCTCAGGGTCCTGGGATCGAGTCCCGCATCGGGCTCTCTGCTCAGCAGGGAGCCTGCTTCCCTTCCTATCTCTCTGCCTGCCTCTCCGTCTACTTGTGATTTCTCTCTGTCAAATAAATAAATAAAATCTTAAAAAAAAAAATTGTTTCTCAGGAAACATTCCTGATAGCCTCTCCTGGACACCCAGTGTAGAGCCAGTTGTCCACAGGTCCTCTTTGCAAGGCTATCTGAGCGTCCTGTTCCTGCCATCCAGGCAGGAGGACAGCAGGGGTGACTATTCCAATGCCTGCGGTAACAAGGGAGCAGTGTCCTTTCCTATTCTATATTCGGATCATACAGAATTGCCATTTCCAGCTTCTGATGGGAAAAACATAATTGTGAATGATATAATTCTGGCCCAAAGCAAAGAGATATGATAGTTCTTGTGGCCTTATTGCCAGTGAAAGTACGAATTTTGTTGGGCTTTTTGAAATGTTGAAAATAGGTCATAGATACTCATGATGATCTTTGGGATTTGGGGACCAAGAGTCTCTTGTTGTTCTGGTTATGTTTTCCCTCCACAAAAAGGAAAGCACATACTCTCATGGTCCCTTCTGTTCTGTTGTCAGTGCCTTTGGACCCCCGCTGACCCCCAGTGGCCTGTCCTTTGGGTGGAGAGTAGAGGGGCACACTTTGCTGTTCAATCACTCCTTGGACATCAGAATCATTCCCACAGGTCTCCCTCCTTCTCAGTTTTGATTTTTCTTAGCTTGCTTATCCTCAGTGAACACTGGAGCCTGGCTGTCTTTTTCCGCGTCTCCCACTCCCTGTGGGTCTCAGAACAACCCTTTCATAGCAGTTTCCTCGATTTTGTCAGAAGCGGGAAATCAGTGCCTGCTATTCTCCGGTTATTCCATATTGTACCATATAATTCATCAAATAAATACTGACACCTGTTATGTGATCACCTCTGGGCTGGGTACATAGAGAATGCAAAAAGGTGACCAGGATACCATCTCTGCTCTCTAGGAGCTTGTCAGTTAAAATAAAGCAGACATCTTGTGACATCTCAGTGACTCCTGTGGAAAAACCCTGGGCGGTTTGGGTCTCTCCCCTCGCCCAGTGCCATCTCACAAATTACTGTTCTTTTGCCCTGGGTCCTTCCTTTCCTGCCATCTGCCCCAGAAGTGGAAGCTGTGGAGCCCGCATTCCTTTGACTTAGGCTCATGAGCCCTGGGGACGCAGCGAGCAGAGATCGGGCCAGAGCCCGGCTAACCACCCACTCTGTGCTCCATTGCAGAAATGGCAGCGGCGGTTCTTCATCCTCTACGAGCACGGCCTCTTGCGCTACGCCCTGGATGAGATGGTGAGTGTCCTGCTGTGCCCACTCCCTGACTCGAGCCTCCCCGAGGTGCCTTCTGTGTGTCTGTGTGGGTGTCATCTATGAGCACAGCCCTGTATGCTCTCGCTTGGGCTTTGGGGAGCCTACAGTCTGAAGAACCTACAGCATCTGGTAGAGACGATCCTGAAAACCCAGACCTTTGGCTTGGGGCATCGTTAGTGGTGCAGGTGAGAGTAACCAGTGAGGGAGGAAGACACTTCTCTTCTGGGCTGACAGAAGTCAGACCTGCCAGACCACTCCAAGTTAGAGAGAAGCAGAATAGACTCTGGGCCTCTAGCAGCAGGTGGGAGGCTGGTCCAGGGCATGTGTGGACGTCGAGCACATGCACATCCCCATGCTGTAGTCCCAGGATTGCCTCTCTGTTCCATTGCTGTAGGGGGGTTCTCGCTTGTCCCGTTGGACCTTCAGAGGCCTCCTGGCCACTGAGCCAGAGCATAGGGCTCCTTCCCACCCTGCCATCCACTGGTTTGCTCCCTGCTTCCTGGCCTGGATGGTCCAGAGGTGAAGCTGAAAACCACCCAGGGGGAATGTTCTGGCTTTTCTTTTACTATCCATTTTGCCTCCTGAGTTTTTCTCTGAAGGAGATTGGTCTCTCCTAAGTAATCTAAAGTATGACTGAATTCCAGGCTTTTTAAAGGATTGAAGATGGAAAATGTAAGCACTTTTTCCTGTTCCATTTGAGTTTGTGAGTGTGTGTGTGGGCAGCATTTTTAACTGGGACTGTCCTAGAAAATCTAGACGTACTATGTAAAATGGGTTGACCTCATCCCATCCAGAGTTCATTGTTTTGCTTACAGGAGTAAGAACAGGATTCTGGAACCGTACGCAGAGATAACTGTTGTCTCAGAGGACCTTGTCTCAGAGGACCTTGTAGACTGTTGGGACACTTGGATTTTAGGGTGGTCATTACAGCTGTGTGAACAGGCCACAAGTGAGTGCATTCTCACATGGGGGTCCTAATCTTAGTAATGTGATGCTTCCTCTGTTTGTTTCTCAGATGAATTAATGGGTATGACATTTGGGTATGGAATTAATAAATGTGATACTTACTTCTATCTCAGCTATCACCTCATTGATTCCTTCTTAAAATCATTTTCTTCTCATTTTTCCTGGTGAGTGTGTTTATACAGTGTGCTAGGCCACAGAGGGTGTTTGCCAAGGAAGCATCTGTAGTCCAGAGTAGATTGGAGGTGAGCACCAGTGAGGGGGTGGAATTCACTAGAAATAAGAGCAGGAGGAATGATTCACTAGGACACCCATTCCTTCAGGAAAAGGAAGCAGGCCTGGAGGAAGACCCAGCACCGCCCTCTGTATTCTCCCAGCTTGACCGCTGTATGAGCAGTAGCCCTGGGTGGGAGTTGGGCTTCTCCAAGCCTTGACATTCCCCCTGTCCTCCCTGTGCCTGACTGACTTGTTCTTAAGTCCTGCAGAGACAAACGGTAGAGAAGGAGCCGCAGAGGTCACTGTGTTACATCCAGGCTGGGCTGCACTGTGAGCCTTCCTGAAAAATAGAGTTCCCTGGACTTTCCTTGGAGACCGATTATTCTGGTCAGGAAATCTTTCTTTAGGTCTCACTGGAGTCCAGTCCAGTCTGTTCCCTTCAGCTCAGTTGCACAAGCACAAAGAGAGGGTAGCTCGTGCACAAACGCAAGAGCACATGCTGCATCCCAAGAGCCGCTCCCACATAATGGGGGCTGTTGAGCTGCGAGTCCTGACACCTTGCAGTACACTGTGGTCTCCCAGCAACCTGATCATTGGTGGGTATTATTTCATGGGCTGCTGGGGCAGAGGTGGGACTGTGCCAGCGATGTGGGAGAAGAAGCCCCAGGAAAAACGTGGACTACAGAGAGGGCATTGTGGGGGACGCCCAGAGTTGAGATTTTTGGACTGTGGTCCACTTTCTAGCAGATGACCTTGGAGCTGAAGAGACTGACCTGGTGTGCGAGCTAGCGTTGAAACTGCCCAGACTGGGCAGTGCAGATACGCTGCACCTGTAGGAAAGAGAGTGGTGTTATTTCTGGCAATGAAAAAAGACAGTGGCAGTTGTACTGAAATACATTTAAAGCAACATTTCAGACCTGTAAGAGTTTTCCCCGCTCTGTTAGGAGAGTCCTCTGGGGCAAGTTGCAAGGCAGCATCTGGGCTGCAGTTGAGAAGGGGCTCGGTGACAGGGGCAGTTCACTGCCAGCTGCTCGGGTCAGCATTGGCAGCTAGCTGCTGCCCTGGGCCCTGTAGGCGCACTCCGGAGGGGCCTCTCCCACCCCACAGGTCTCTTTCAGGCCTTGTTCTTCACCACTCCCCAGATGAGCACAGTCCAAAGTCCTGGAGCTCTAGCCCATAGGTAAGCTTTCCTGGTGCCTAGATTCCTGCCTCTCCCTGGCCAGCAGGGTCTTGAGACCTGGAGCAGGCGAGCTTTTCAGGTAGGCTCGTGTGTGACCTGGATATAGCCACGCCGACAGTATTCTCTGAGAGAACCTGGACACGGAGCCACGGTCTGCAGCTGGGCACCACTATGCTTCCTGGGGCCATGTGGCAGTGTCTGGAGTCTTCTTTGACTCTCAAAAGTGTGCAGGGGAGAAGGAGGTTGCTCTGGACACCTCCGGATGGAGGCCGGGAGTGCCGTGATGCACAGGACAGGCCTCACGACAGGGAAAGATCTGGCCCCAAATGTCAGCAGTGCCAAAGCTGTGAAACCCTTCGTGATTTGGTCAGTGGCATATTTAATTTATTTTTTATTATTTTATTTTATTTATCTTTAAGATTTTATTTATTTATTTGACAGAGTGAGAGAGGGAACACAGAGGGAGTGAGAGAGGGAGAAACATTCTTCCCACGGAGCAAGGAGCCCGACGCAGGGATCGATCCCAGGACCCCGGGATCATGACCAGAGCTGAAGGCAGAGGCTTAACTGGCTGAGCCACCCAGGCACCCCCGTTTTTTGGTTTTTTGTTTTTAAGTAAAAAATAAATTTGATTTTCTTTCTTTTCACCCTGACTCTTGAAGTGTAGAAGGACTCCCCTCTCTGATTGTCTGGGTGTGAGGGAGGTGGAGGGCCAGGGTTAGCCGGCTGGCTGGTGTGGTAAGTGCCAGACAGGGAATAGGGGTGGTTGTGTTCCCGGTGTGGAGGGGTTTCTGTGGGGTGTCCCTGCATATCAGGTGACCGAGGCGCTAGCAGATTGCTTATGTGTGTGGCTCTTACCTCGGGAGCATATAGGTCCCCCTTACTGTGCTGTACTCAGAGCAGCGAGCTGTATAATGGCCCGAACTGGGTGTCTGCAAGAGCAGCGGCTTTGGGCAGCCGGTTCGCACTGCTGATCCACTCCTGCTCCCTGCCTGTGATAGAGTAGGGCACTTTATGGGTGGGCTGTTCCCTTAACATTTAGCATAAACTGTTTCAAATTGTTGCTTGACTTTTATACAATATTGCCATTTGTTTTCATTGGTTTCAATGTTATCTTACCAACTAGATTGTAACTCTTTTTCCCCCATCCTCTCTCCCCTGATAATTCTTGGTATCTCTGCATTGTCTGGCCTGGGGCTTGGGTGGCACAGATCTGGTAAACATTTGTTGAGTTGAGCTAACCAGCTCCCCAAGTGTGTTGCTGTAGAGTTTCTGCTCTCTGTGTAGGGAGAAGGTGAGACCTGGGGTGTTTCCTGGAGAGGGCTTCAGTGTGTTGTGTGTTGTAGCTCTCACTGGTTGCTGCAGAAGGCTCCAGAGAGTAGAGTGGGGAAGGTTGTCCTGGGCTCCCTCGGCTGAGACCCACACGGGCATGGAGGTTGTCAGGAGTGCCCGGGAGGAGGAGGGGGCTACATAGCATGGGTCAGTGGCTGCCTTGAGGGCGGCCTCGAGAGGCTTTTATGCTCAGAGACTTGTGCTAGGTCTGGAGCCTTCAGGCCTAAGTCCGGCTCCAAGGGCTGACTGTTGGCCTTTCTCTTCCAGGCAGCTCTGAGATGGGGCTAACCTCTGGGAATCACTTTTCCTTTTTTGGGAAATTTCTTTCTCGATACACCCACATACCCTGTAACTGGTGGGTGTGGAAGAGAGGCAAATTTCCCAAAAAAGGAAAAGAAATTTACCAAACGCAAGCTGAGGTAAGGTGGGCTCAGGGCAGCCTCACAGACAAGTGGGGGCCTGAGCAGTTTGGCTGGGCCTCTGGTTTTTCCGGAGAGGACAGAGTAAGAATCTAGAAGTCTACCCTGATCCCTCTCTCCTCTGCTGTTGTTTCTTCCTCTGGGATCTGCCCATTACTGGAGCACATTCTGCCACCTCTCTGAGCTTTCAGGGACTGATATATAGCTAAGGTACTGGTTTTATCAGAGCCCAAAGGTCATTAGAAGGCTTTCCCAGAGCATAGCAAGTCCAGAGGGGAAGTTGTAGGTGGAGCACGCTCGGCCGGGAGGCTTTTCGGGCTCTGCGCTGGGACTGGGACTGGACCTGATGAGCAGTCTGGTCTCTTGCTTTCATGTTCTCTTCCTTTTCCCTCTCGGAAGCCAGACAAAAAGATCGTCTCGGGTTTTTGTGTTTTGTTTTTATATTGTAAGCTATATATAACAAAAGTTACTGTTTTAGCCTTTTTTAAGAGTGTGGTTCTGTGGCCTCAAGCACCTGGACACTTGTGCGGCCGCCACCCTCAGTGGTCCACAGAGCTCCTCATCTCAGCCTTTCTCCCCCCACTACCCACCGCCCTCTCTGCCAGCCCCTTTCTTTTTTCTTTTTTCTTTTTTAATTTTTTAAAATTTCTTTTCAGTGTGCCAGAATTCATTGTTTATGCACCACACCCCGTGCTCCATGCAATACGTGCCCTCCCTAATACCCACCACCAGGCTCCCCCAACCTCCCACACCCTGCCCCTTCAAAACCCTCAGATTGTTTTTCAGAGTCCATAGTCTCTCATGGTTCACCTCCCCTTCCAATTTCCCCCAACTCCCTTCTCCTCTCCATCTCCCCATGTCCTCCTTGTTATCCCTTATGCTCCACAAGTAAGTGAAACCATATGATAATTGACTCTCTCTACATGACTTATCTCACTCAGCATAATCTCTCCAGTCCAGTCCATGTTGATACAGAAGTTGGGTATTCATCCTTTCTGATGGAGGCATAATACTCCGTAGTGTATATGGACCATACCTTCTTTATCCATTCATCTGTTGAAGGGCATCTTGGTTCTTTCCACAGTTTGGCGACTGTGGTCATTGCTGCTATGAACATTGGGGTAGAGATGGCCCTTCTTTTCACTACATCGTTATCGTTGGGGTAAATACCCAGTAGTTGCCAGCCCCTTTCTGCTTCCTGTCACCGTGATTCTGACGACTCTAGGTTCTTCATATCAGTGGACTCACCCAGTATTTGTCCTTCTGTGTCTGGCTTATTTCACTTAGTGTAATGTCCCCACAGCTGATCAGGTTGGAGCATGTGTCAGATCTCCTTTTTTTTTTTTTTTTTTCTTAAGATATGGTGGTCTAATGGTGTTGAACCCAGTCTTCTCTAAAACACACTGGCCCTGGGTTTCTCTTGCATGGAAACCATGGAGGGATTGTACCTCTGCTTCCGTGGCAAGTGTGTGGTAATAATGGTCACCTTTCACCGTGTGGGGCTTCTCTCCATTCTTTGCCTTGGGAGTCGGGACAGACTAGAGCTCCGTGACACTGTAGGGACTGTGCAGCCGAGGACCCTTCCCTTAGTTCACCTCCTTAGCCATAATCAGGAAAACACTTTTAGTCCTTGTGTACAGGCCTTTTTCAGGGGCAGCCATGTGTTTGTCCATCCCACAGAATGTGCAGGTCCAGCTGGCGCAGTTACGCTGGGGTGTCTCTGCTTGGAGGGTCTGTCTTTGTGTTGAGAGGTCAGCTCGCCAGGAACATTCTTCAGAGGATGCTGCGTGCTCACAGAGTGGGATTCTGGCTCCTTTGTAAGGGTTTGCTTCCTATAAGACAGGGTCCTGGAGGTTGCTTCGATCTCAGGACCTTTACCCCCTTCATTCTTGACAAATTCTGCTCCTCTGGGGCCCTGTCAAAGCCCTGAGTAGTGCCCAGGTGGCCAGGCCCTAGAAAGGCTGGCACAGCTTGGCCCTATTCTCTTTAGGAATGGTCTCTGAGGTACTTTTGCTATGTCCCCCATCGTGTTTGTTTGCAGACATTCCCCTAAGAACCTCCTGAAGGCAAGGCCCAACTTCCCACAGTTTAAATCACCAATCCTGGGATTTTCAGGAAGCACTAATGTTTGAGAACCTCTTCTGTAAGCTCTGGCTTTGTTTCTACCTCACTTGGCACTTTTCTAGGCAGAGGCAGGCTGATATGTCTGATTCATCAGTAACCATTGTGGCTGTGGTGTCCCTGGCTCTTGTGTCCATGGGGTAGAAACACACGGCCATGAGGATGTCCCTCTCGTGGTGAAGCTCATAGTCAGTTGGGCTCCACATGCACAAAACCATGATGTGCGTACTGTTCAAGGCAGTGGGTCATTTGGGGAGTCAGAGAAGTCTTCTGAAAGGAAAGAGAGAACATTGGCCACCTTCCTGCTTGTCGCAGAGATTGGGGAGGAGCAGCGGGCTTGGCCCAGTGCTGTGTTGGCTCTTCAGGCACTGTCTCTAATGTGGTCCTCCTGATGTTGCCCTGAGAGAGATTGTTGTATCCATTTCATAGATGAAAACACTGAGGCCCAGAGATACAGTAGGGGTCACTCAACTTGTGAGCAACACACTGAGATTTGTAAAGAGGTGACACACCTTCTGGGAGAAAGATGGTGTCTTTTCCCCAGTGGCCCTGTCCTTCACAGTGTCTAGCAATGGCCGACTCAGCCAGCATCTGCTCCCTGCATGTGGGCAGGGAACAGTGCCGGCCAAGAGCCAGGCTGGGCTCCCAGCATCCTGCCCACCCCTCAAGTTTGTCTGTAGCCACAGACTGGCAGCGGGAGTAGTTTCCCTTGTGTGTTGAAGCTAGTCAGATGAAACTAACTTCAGGCCTACAGTCCAGGTGTACGAGCATGCTGGAGATGTGTGGAATCCGAACAGCCTTCCTGTGTCTGTACTGAGAGGCCAAGATGCTTCCTCGGATGCAAGGGAAGCTTCCTGTGCAAAGGGGGGGTGGTGAGATGGTGAACCTGAGAAGATATTTTATGGATTAGTCTCAGGTTTTTAGATTTATCTTTAAGTCTGTCATGTGTTCAGCCTTGCTTTGGCCTTCATTCTTTTCCACATGGTTTCGGCTTCCAGGAAACAGGCAGGCCTGTTGTGTCAGGTGCCAAGAGCCTGAAGGGTGTAGGGAGAGTGTTGGTTTGGGAGTGCAGTAAATGTGGGTTTGAAGCCACTTCCTCTGTTCTGGCAGGGTGGCCTTGAGCAGGGCCCTCCTCGCTGCCCGTTTTCCCTCCTTCGCCTCTTCTGCTCCGCTGCTCTTCGATAGTCCAAAAAAGAACTCTGAACTTGGAAGTGTTTCCTTACCCAGCCCCTTGGGGAAGTTGGGGAGCCCTTAGGGGAAGCCAGTGCTGAGGCCCCGTGGACGCACCATGTTGTGCAGGTGTGTGTGGGTGCTGTCACCCACAGTTGGGAGACCTCTGACTTTAAGTGGAATTCTGTACAGAACATTCCTAGAAGGTATAAAATGGATGCAGTCCGGTGCCCCTTGAGTTCGAGTTGTGAAATAATCCCAAGCCCTCCTTACCCAGCCCTCAGCTGTACTGATGACTAGGCCCTGACTGGAGGGACCTCCTTCTGTGGCAGAATTATCCAGGTGTTTGAAGGCCCAGGCCACGTGCCTTCACAGAGAAGGCACTTCTTCTTGTGTTGACCATGTAATTCACTTATTTTTCCAAAATAATGGACTTTGTTTTCAAACATCTGCAAAAGTCATGCTTTGCTAATATGGGCTGAAGTGTGAACAGTACTCCTCTTTCTGGGTTAACTTGGAGGCCCATGTTGGGGCTGTTGTTTGCAGGGAGAACTGGCAAGTAGCAGGGAGGCAGGAAGTGGGCCACTGGCAGCTCCGGGGTGTGTGGAAGATGATTCCAGGTGTTGAGGTGCTTTGCTACCCCCTGCATTAGCCAACTGGACATGGGGGCCTCTGATGAGTCCCTTATCCCATTTTTACTTCATCACAGCAACTAAGAATAGTTTTCATCTCTTTGTGAGTGTCATTTTAGCAGTCCCTTGGCTGGAAGGTGAGGCACTAGGGCAGTCCTGGTGAGTCTATGTGGTGCTTCCTTGGATGCAGAGAGTGAATGACACAATCGGGGTAGGGTCATGGAAAGGCCCTCTGTGCCTGGCCTCTGGGCTTCCTGCTGCCCACTTTTCCTTAGAGTATCTTTGGGCCAACCTTAAGTTATTTTGAAATGTTGAAGTGATTGAGCAGGGTATGACATAGATGAACCCAGGTGGCATTGGGAACTCTTCCCAGCTGACAGTGGAATTCTGTTGTCAGAAGGTTGGAGGGTCAGTGGTGAAGTTTACAGGTGCCACATGTCATTTTCCCTGAAGTTTGATTCACTGTGATGTATGGGACTTCACCCATTAGAAAGAAGCATGTGGGGCACCTGGGTGGCTCAGTCATTAAGCATCTGCCTTCGGCTCAGGATATGATCCTAGGGTCCCGGGATCGAGCCTCGCACATTGGGCTGCCTGCTTTGCGGGAAGTCTTCTTCTCCATCTCCTACTCACCCTGCTTGTGTTACCTCTCTTGCTGTGTCTCTCTCTCTCTGTCAAATAAATAAAATCTTAAAAAAAAAAATTAAAGAAAGAAAGAAAAAGAAAGAAGCACGTAGATGCAGGGACATTTTCTTTGTGTCTCTCTGGGACCTTCAGTATAGACATTGTTCTCTGGAATTGGGACCAAACTTTAAGACCCTCCCCTCCTCTCCTTTTAAAGTAGGTCAGGGAGGAGCTTGGGGACATGGGCTGGTTTAGACATTTGAGCCTGGCATTATTACAAAGTGCAGCATTCTGCCTCTGGTAGCTTTTCCTTGTCATTTCTTGTCATTTACAACTCTGTATGCTGGCCCAAGTGACACATCGCACACATGAAACAGCTGGGGCATGGAAGCCAGCAGTGGTGAACCATGGTACTGTTTGGATGGAGAACAGAGCAGACTCTGTTGTAGCACAGGGGTTTCCAGAGGTGACCTGGTCCAGACCTCCATTTTATGGGTGGGGAAACCCAGTACAGGGGGTTAGCAGTCTGGCCATGGGGGCTCAACCGGTACGTGTGGGTTAAACAGCCAGGTTCTCTGATTGCCAGGTCCTGATCTGCAATCTGTGGGCTGCCCTTCAGGGAGTGGAATAGGTGGTGGAGGGAAGGGCTGTTTTATGTATAGGGGCCCGAGAAGGGGGTGGTGGGAATGTTTCATGCCTCCAGAGTTAGAATCTGAGCCTGTAGAGGAAAGAATCAGAGGACCTGCAGGGATGAGTGGGGAGGGGGGTGAGATAGACGGGAACAAATAAATACTTGCCAGGTGTGGTAGGACGTTTCTGCAGGTAACCCTGACTCCTCACAAGAACCAAGAAAAGATACCGGTGCCGTTCCCACATGGGCTCAGGTCAGCTGGGCCACCCCTTCCTCTGTCCCTTCTTCAGGACACTTAGGCTCTGTGGGTCTCCCTCTGTATGACAGCGAGCAGCTCAGGATGGAGGCTGCTATTTGCCTGCGCACACGGGACATTAAGTAACATGCCCAGGTGGGAGTGATGCTGACTGGGTGGTGAGTGGGTCTACTGTCCCCTTAGCTCTGGTGCTTGACTCTTTGCTGTAAACATTTTAAGAAGACCTCCCACTGAGAACCCAAGTTCTTTGCCTTTCTCTCAACTGAGAATTCGCCACCTCATGTTGCCCAGTGAGTGCCTTTCCATCTCGCTGGGAGTATCTGTTGTGCTTACCTTCCTTCCCAGTTACATAAACGGTGAGTCAGGGATGGCAAAGTAGTCATCAGCTGCCTGCCTGTATCCAGCGTCTGTGAGCCATAGTGAGGTACCCACGTTCTATGTCTGCCTCCCCCGGTGTGCCTGCAGGTACTGAGTGGGGAGGCTTGTGGAGGCCGTGAGAAGGAGGAGGCTGAGGACAGTTTTATGTCCTCTTGTCCACTTGGGTGCCATCTGCCCAGCCCTTTGCGACTACATGGCTCTGTAGTGGCAGGAGGAGGTGATGGGGGTGGTTGGAGTAGCTGTTCTGCTGAGTTGGTGGAGGGATTTCTGTGGCCCTCGCTCTGCACTGGGATTGCAGCCTAGGATGGGCTGTGATTGGCACCCGTTTTGGAGATCTTCAGGGCTGGGGGTGGACTTCTCTGTAGCAGCTGCAGCCGGTCTGCCGGGGGAGTCTTTGTTAGTGGGCTGGGCGGCTCCCTCCTGCAGAGACAGAAATGACTTTGGGTATTAGGAAAGCGAACAGCTTGCAGTAATTGGTTAGGAAACTAATTAAGTAGCAGCAGAGAAAGAACTGTCGGAAAAGAGTCATTTTATGGGAGTTAGCAACAGAAAACATTTGGGGTTGAAAAAACAAAGCCAAGCAAGTGGTATTAGTATGTTTACATGTGTACATGCCATGCGCAATCACACATGCGCAGGTGGGGCTGGGTAGCACACAGCCAGGCCACAGAATCCTCCAGGGGTACAGTCCTTGCACCTTGACCTCCTAGGCCCTCACACCAGTAGCCCTCCAGGAGCCCACTGCACAGGTGCCCACTGCACGCGCTCTCCTGGCCTGAGTCTGTTGCTTTGGACTTCCCTGGGAAGTGGGCAACGCTAGCCATCTGATAGGCCAAGCCTTTTAAGGTGTTTATTGTGGGTAGGCAGCTTAATGTGTTTGTGGCTTAATCTCTCCCGCCCTCCCTTCTCTCCACAAAACACTTTTTCAGAAGCATCTTTTCTTTGGCAGGGAAGGGCAGGGCATGTTCTTTACGGTGATAGAACTTTGAAGCCAGGGAGTGATTCCAGTGGTAAAATGGCAAGAACGATGGTAGGCAGATGGGGGTTGTTAAGGTTGGGGGAATCCTTCACAAGGTCTGGTTCAGGCCATGTGCATGTGTGTCAAAGAGTTACTCACTCACAAGCATCTGTTGGCTGCCTGGAGTAGTCAGAGGTGAACTCCAAAGCGGCTTCATTCTGGGGAGAGGGCACTGATAGTAATGCCCGACATGGTAGGTGTTACTGGTTGCCTGCGGCTGCCAGCCAATCACCACTAACCTGGTGGCTGAAGATGACACAGATGTGTTCTCTGACTGTCCTGGAGGTCAGGAGTCAAGAGCCAGTCACTTTGGGCAGAGCTGGTTTCTTCTGGAGGTTCCAGGGGAGAACCCGTGTCCTTGCCTGTCCAGATTCCAGGGGCTGCCCCCACTCCTCTGCTTGTGACCCCTTCCTCACGTCACTGCTACCCTTGCTTTTGTTGTCACCTCTCCTGCCTCTTTCTTCTGTGACACTTGTGATGACTTGGATAAGTCACCAGATAAGTGATTCCTCTCCCATCTCAAGACCCTCTCCTTAATCATACCTGCAGAGTCCCTTTTGCCCTCTGAGGTCACAGGCACAGGGTCTGGAGATTGGGACATGGATATCTTTGGGGGCCATTATTTAGCCCACACAGAGGGTATGATAAAGGGAGCTGAGGCAAAGTGTTCTGGAAACAGAGGAGGGTGAGCTGAGTCTACCTGGAAGATTTCACAGAAGAAATGAGCTGGGCCAGGTCTGCACGGCTGAGTGTCATTGCCCAGCCCAGTCTGGGAGATGGTGGGAAAGGCAGAAGTTGGACTTCCAAGTGACTAGGGGTGCGGCTGCCTCCCCTTCGCATTGTTTTCCTGCCCATTCTCTCCCCATCTCTGGTGTGGGGCAGGCTGAGCAGTGGTCTTGACACAGAGGCACTAGGAATGGAAGAAGAGAAAGGCGGGATGTGGAGGAGGGAAGCAAAAAGATGGGGCCAGCAGAGATTGTCGCTGGTGGCACGGACCTCTCCTAGTGTTGCATGTCTGTGTTTTCAGAGTGAGTCAGTCATGGAATGGCTGTGTAGGGAAGGGCCTAAAAGGACCAGCCCTTATCCAGGGCAGGCTGATAAAGAAGTGGTTTTGCTCAGGTCACAGCAGCATAGAGACTGGCATTGCCGAGCTCTCACAGTTGCTCTGACTCAAGTCACCTCCTTGAGATGAGCTCCTCAAAGTGGAAGGGGCTGCAGACAGCACGGCCGGCTGTCCTTTTCATCAGGCCAGCCTGCGGGGAGGGGCAAAGGGGGGATGAATCTCCACTGTGTCCTAGAGGAGTCTCTTTTCCTGTGGGCGAGCCTGGTTTTGTTTACATCCAGTGAGTGTGGGGTTGCTTGCCAAGCTCATGGGACACTACGGTGCAGGAAGATGAGGGTGGAGGAGGACCGGTACTCCCCAAAGGCCATGGAGGCTTTGAAGGACTTTGTACAGTCCCACTTGTGGCCCACTTCCAGCCACATGGGAGCCTCCTGCTCTTAGAACAGATGAGAAGGGTCTTGAACAGGATTCCAAGGCTGGGATGCCAGCCCAGCTTCTACTTTACCCACTCTTTGTCTCTTGTCAAGGTAACCTTCCCTTTGGACTTCTGTGCCTTTGGATGGGAGGCAAATGGGTGGGCTGCCCTTCAGAGTCTAATATGAATGAGTCACTTTTGTTTTCTTGAACCTGCTGATGAGGGTTGTAACTTGTTTCCTCCTCAGTCAGTGAGGATTTGGTAGCCTGACCATGCTCAGCAGTGCCCAGACCCCCGCTGGAAATCAGTGTGTGCAGGTGCTTACCAGTGGCACCAGGCTGCTGATCCAAGGCCGTGGTGGCTGTCACTGGGGCGGGAACCTGAGTCTCACTGCCTTCAGGTAGCCATGTACATTTTTTTTTCTTTTGGAACTAGCTAGCCTCTGTGATAAATGCAGAGGTGAAAAGTCATGTACCACAGAGCTAGCTGTTCTCACGGGGTTCTCACTGAATCCTTAACATGGTCCGTGGAGAGAGCAGTAACTTGCCCAAGGGTCAGCTTTTCCTCCCGGCAGAGCTGGGCTGCTTGTATCCAGTCATGGGTCAAAGGCCTGGTCAGGGAGCTGCTCTGGCTCATTTCCCATAACTGAGCTGAGGCCCAGGCACCCTTACTGACTCCAGGATTCCAGAGCTTTGCCTGGTTAATGTTTTCGAGTTCTGGTATGGCAGGATAAATGATAGCAGAAGCTTTACACCTTTGTGGTGTGACTGGTGCTAAAGCTGTTGGATTGCTAACACCTGTTGGCACCCAGTGCTCCCACGTACCCAGCTGGTTCAGGGAAGTCACAGGGGCTGTAAAAGTCTAGGCCACCTCTTTTCCTCGTTCCCCTAAGGCAGCTAAAGTCTGGAGAATCCACTGGGGTGGGGTGAGGTTTACTTAGGCCTGTGTGTGGAGGGCATGCCTGGCCCTGACTTCTATTCTAGTGTGTTCTCAGGAGACCTAACCGCATGGCCACATATTCTGGTCCCAGAGAGGCACAGGGCCGCCATGGCTACATCTGAAGGGACCAGGGGAATGTGGATGTAGTGTGGTATTGGGAGGATCCTTCGAGATGTCCTGGAGTTTAGCCCTCACCTCTGACAGATGAGAATGAAAGCCAGAGGGGAGAAGGGGTCTCTGCGGTTACCCGCCCCACCAGGAGGTTTCTGGGACACATCTCTGCCACTACCTGGAGTTGGGATTGTGTGGGAGCGGGGCTGTGTCCTTAATGAGCTGTGAGCTACCGAGAAACAGACGGCTTCCTTATTTTCTGTACCAGCAGAGCCCCGTGTCTGTGGGAAGTGCCCAGTGATTGTGGCAGGAATTGAACTGCCTCTTCCAGGGACACAGGAATTGAACTGCCTCTTCCAGGGTCACGCAGGTGTTTGGCACAGCACCCTGCTGGACAGCTGACCTCATCAAGGGCCTTCTTCACTGCGCCATGGTGCTCACAGTACTTCCCCCTGCCCCACCTGGCCTCAGAAGGTGGCAGCCCCTGAGACTTCCACCTTTGGGAAGCTGAGGATATGAAGATGGGGCACCGAGAGGCTGCTGGTGTGATGGACCTGGGCTTTGCGTAGAAGAGTGGCAGCTTGTGTGAGAGAACACATCAGGTTTCTTCTATTTCAGACACCTCCATTCCAAAACAGAGGAGAGAACACAATCCATGCTCCAGTGAGGAAAGTTTAGGAAAGCAGTCAGCCCCAGCCCAAGTATGCCTGGGCCTGGTTTCTACATCAACACTGACACTGGGGAGAGCCAAGTACAGAGTATCATTGTAAATGGAGTTTAACTGTCGTTCGGGGGTGTAAGGTAGCCTGTGCTGGGAGACGACGGCCGGGCTGGGCTTCCAAACACAGCCCTTAGCCAGAATAACATGAACATCTCTCCTGCTCCCGCCTGGTGTACACTTCTCTTGCTCTCTCTTGGTCTCCCTCCCTTGCTCTCTCACACTCTCTCAGGTTGCCCATAATAATTCTCATTGCTTTCTCCTAAAGTGTCCTCCATGGCATCCTCTGTCCCTCTTCTGAGGGTAGGCAGTGTTACAGTGCAAAGTGTGGGACACATGCACCGACACCATTCCAGCTAAACCTGTGTTGTCTGTGTAGCCAGACTTGACTTCCTCTGCTTCATATGCTGAGGTTTGTTACAATCATGTGGAAAGTTCATGGTGCATGATCAGGAAAAGGGTAAGTGCTAAGAATCCATGTCAGAAACACAACAGCTGTCACCTGCTTGACATGAACTGCAGCTTGGCCTCAAGCACTGGCTTTAGAAAGGAGCATGTTTCTAACCCCATGTCTTCTCTCTGTGCTTGCCAGAGAGTTGGGAATGGAGGGGCCAGAACGTGACTGGTGGAAATTTTCAAAGGTTCCCCACATGTTCCTGTCTTTTTCTTCATTTGCTTGCCTTGGCCCACTTTATCAGATCACTGTGGCCAGCTTCCTAACTGCCTTTCTGTTGCTGAAATGAACTCAAGTCCTGCCTTTCCGAGGTAGGAAGAGGAGTGAACATTTCTTCATAGGGCCACTCAAACTTTTTAAATCTTTCTTTATATTATTTCAAAATAATATAAGTATGTAGTTTAAAAAGTCAGATACATAACCAGAATACAGGAGCACACTGCTCTTTTCCATTCCTCCTTATCCATGAGCCTGTTTGAAGAAGAGGCTATTTCTCATTCTTAGAGCTAAAGAATTCTAGTGCTTCCCTCTCTGTTTGTAACATGTTTATACTGCTATTTCTTGAGTTCTTTAAGGTATTATCTATTACCTGTGTACGCCATAAGATTGTCTCACCTGCATGACTTTGCCACACACACAGACACACACACACACACACGTACATGTGTGCAGGCACAAGTACACTCTCCTGTCTTCTCTCATCCTTCCTCCGTCCTACCACAGAGTTACATTAAATTAAATATTAGAATTACATTAGCAGTGTGTAAAATATGACAGAGTATGAAAAGCATGCACACTCGAGTCACGTAGTAAACTTTGATTATTTTCTTACATTTGGGTTCTCTTGCAGTTAATAGTTGCCTTCTCCCCTTTTCTTTCATTTCATTGTCTATATAACCTTGGTTGAACCCTAAAGGTTCTGACAGAACTGTAAAATTCCTCTTGATGTGGGCAAGTACCTGATGCAGTGATTCTTTTCTTTTTCTCTTTTTTCCCTGGTAGCATCCCACATGGAGCTGGCTCTCCTCTTGTTCCAATTTGGACCGGCTCTTCTCCAGGCCTACTATGTAGCTAGCTCTTGACCAGCGACTCGTTTCCATCATCCTGGGAATTCCCTTCTTCTCCTCCTGAGTTTCTTAGTTCTATCTCTTTTGTTTAATTCTCTGTTTTGGTAAACTCTTTCGAGTTTGGAGACCCATCCCTTTCCGACCCACACTGTTGATTAGTAGCTGGCTTTGCCGTAGGCTGTTAGGTAGGCTTTTAGGCAGGAAGTAATCTTCCCTTGGAATTTTGAAGGCGCTATTCTCCCTCTGTGACTTCCAGCGTTGCTCTTGAGAAGCTCATGTACAAAGGATCGGATTCCTGATCTTTTGTAAATAGAAGAATTTTCTCCCTGAAAACCTCGAGGAGTTTCTTGTTATCTCTTGAGTTCTAAAATTTCATGAAGATATACCTTGGTGTGAATCTTTTCTCTTTCATTGAGCTAGAAGCCTGTGTACCTTTCAACACAGAAAGTTCTGTCTCTCTGGTCCAGAAAGTTGTTTTGTATTTTTTTTTTTTCTGGCGATTTCCTTTGTTTCATTTTCCTTGGTCTTTGCCTCTAGAACTTCTAACATGTGGCTCTTGGTTCTTTTGGATGACTCCCCAGTCTTGCTGTTTTCTTGCGTTGGTTTATCATGCCTGAGATTGCATTAACCTTGCCTTACATTTTTTTATTTCTTATTCCAGCTATTCCATTTTCTTATTTTCATTCTGATTCTTGTGCCAGCTATCATATTTTTGGTATCTTAGGGCTCGTTTTTTGTTCTCTGTGCCTTTTTATAGCACCTTATTCATGTTGCATGGATGCAGTGCTTTCTTTTATAACTTATTTTGAAGTACCATTCTGTATATGGTCTGACTCCCTTTCTTCTTAGTTCCCTTTCTGCCCCTGTTTTGGTCTTGAGCACTCTCAAATGAGTAGTCACTCCTGGCTGTACATTTGTATTTAAGAATAAGAGCGTGCCTGTGTGAATGTATGTGGGGGTGACTGGCTGGCTTCACCCTATAGGGACAGTCAGGCAGGAAACTGATGACTTCAGGAGGATCCACAAATGTCCCCACATATAAATTCTCTCATCTCAGTTGACGCCAGCTTTAGGAGGTCTTTCTCTTGGCCTTGTCAGATTCCCCAGGTACAGTCCTCATCTCTAGTATAGGGAGACCTGTGGGCTGCAGAAGGACTTTCACACCCTTTCCTTCCCTGCAGTGGTGCCTGCTACCCCAGGTCCAGAGCCCTTCCAGGGAGTACCTTCTGGTTACTGCTGCTGGGAGCTGGCCCCTGGTCTGGCCGCTTCTTGCACAGGCACTGACCAGTCCTCTTCTCAGCCTCATCTCCTTGGTCACAGATGCCTGGGGCCTCCAGGCCCTGATCTTGCTGGTGTTAAGGGCAGTGTGGGCCAGAAGCTACCTCTGCTCGACCCAGTCACTCTCCGTGTATGCAGCCACCTCCCATGTTCCAGTGTTTAAATGGTACCTCACATCTGCTGCTGTCTCTTTAGTGTTTCATCCTTGAGAGTTTATACCTTTTACAGATTCCTTTGTGGTCATTTTTATTAGGGTTTTAGCAGGACCTTGAACACACAGGTGTGTTCAGTTGGCCATGTTTAACTGTAAGCCCCCTTCATACATTTCAGGAAGACCAAGGGTGTGTGCTGGTTTCCCCCGTTCGCAAGTCATTCCTGCCTTCCACAGCCCTCTGTTTCTGTGCTACTGTTCCCTGGTGATCTCTGTCCTTGTGTTGTCCTGTGTGGGTCATATTGTTGCCCTGGGTCTATATGGCTGTTTCTGTGTACTGGGTGGGGAGTGAGGGGGTTCTTTGCTTGTGTTTGAGAGCGAATGCACACATGCTTGCCAGGGAGTGTAGTGTATGTGCCTTTGCCCCCTGAATTGAATGTGCTGTCTGTGATTTGCCTCAACACCTTGTATAAGGAAGAAATACTTTCATAAATAGTTGAAATTCCAAATTCTTTTGGTTGGAAAGCCAAGGGTTAATGATGACTGCTATTGCAGAGTAGTTGAAGGGAGACGTTTATCTAATCTCCCTCTGCTGAATAAGGCCCTTTACTGATCAGGACCATCACCTACTTACACCAACAATAAGTCCCTTGTCACAGAGGAGGCAGGTTCTGCAACTGATACTCTGCCTGCCTTGAGAAATGCCACAGGGAGACCTGGAGCTTGGGCCCATCCTTACCCCAAGATCACATAGCATTGTTGAATTTTCCTTTTCCCTACACCAAATGTTTTCCCAGTGACTCTCTCCCTGGGACCTTTGGAAACCAGGAGAGAGGTTGAATTCATTCATTGACTTACTGCTTCTTTGTTGCATGCCATGGACAGGCTGGGGGTTGTGAAAATAAAGGTGAAGAAGGCCTGCCCTCCAGGGTTGCATAGTCTCTGGTCAGGAAAAGAGAAGCATCGGCCCTCATGGGGAGCATCAGGGCATAAAGATGCGCACATCCTGGCCAGGCATGGGGGTCAGTCTGATGAGCTCTGGAACTCCTTGGAAAGGAACACTTCGGGAATAATCTGGAGGTAGAGGTGGGAAGGTGCCTCTAGGGAGAGGGAGAGATCAGTATAGAAGGCAGGATTTGTCAAAGTACACAGACAGTGGTAGGAGATGGGGCTAAAAAAACCCAGTGAGGTCCCCCCCACCCCCTGCTCCTGCCAGAAACAAAATATGTTCATGGTGAGAAATGTGGGAAACACAAAAAGGCATGCAAAAAACAAATTGCCCATTAAATCTTATTGCCCAGAGATAAAAATCTTAATATCATGGTTTGTGTATCTTCTTAGTGTAGTTTTATATGTAAACTTTGAGGCAAAGTCTTTAATACATACTGTCTCATCAGCTGGCTGTATTGGCTGCATTCTATACTTTTGGACATTCATGTTGTCTTCAGAGTTTTTTCCTTTTCTTTATTTAATATGATGCTTCAGGAAACATTCCCAGAGGAATAGGCACCCTCCACAAAGCCTGGATATCTGCAGCACCAGGAGGGTGTCCTCGTTGCTCACCTTCTTCACATTTCTCTTTTCAACGTGTCTTACACCCAGATTTTGTGTGGGTTCCAGAGGTTGTAGGGTGATATTTTCTGAGTGAGGCACCCCACAGTTAAGACCAAATTTGTGGTCTTAGTTCTGGGTTAGCCTGACTCACTGGAAGCCTACAGATGATTGAAAAATCTTATTCTAGATCCCATTTTATTCTTCCACTGTCAAACCAGAACTAATAGCAACTGTCAAACCAGAACTAATAGCAAAGGGAGCTGGGGACTGACCTCTCAACATGCCCGTCCCCCTGCCCCTGCCCCGTACTTCTGAGAGCTAGGGGGCTGGGAGCAGGCAGGTGAGGGGTGGCCCAGATGTTAGTAGCACAGAGAGCGAAGTGGCTTCCAGGGGTTTTAGCCCTGCTGATTTCTCCTTTTCCCTGGAGTCAGATGTTGCCCCTGCCACGCTCTGCCTCCTCCAGGCCCCTTCCTCTCCACTACCCATTTGCCTTTCAGAACTGGGATCAGAACAAAACTGTTTCCGGCCCCAGAAAGGGCTTGCTTAATTCCCATGTCTCTAAAAATATCTGTGAGACTCTTCCCGCCTAGTCTCCGCCCTACAGAATCTCCTCCTTTCCCCAGCCCTCAACTTGGGGGAAGAAATAAGATCTCCCTCTCATTGCTCTTTCCAGGTTCAGAATGGAATAAATAAGAAATGCTGTTTCCACAGTTAAAAGGGGAAAACTGCCTTTGTTTGGTCTGGAGAGCTGCCACTGTGCCTGGGTCCAGGTCCACATTTGGAGGGTCCTGCCTCCTGCTTGGGGAAGGGAATCAAGGAGGAAGAGAGAAGGGGACCCGAGTGAGGACTCCTCACTCCTGTGTGTGAGGGGTGGCAGAAAGAGGCCAGGCCCTCCTGCGGTAGGCGGGCAGTAAGAAGTGAGTCTTGGTGTGGGAATGAAGCTGGGCTCCCAGGCCCCTGGCCCCGCCTGGTCAGCACAGACCCAAAAGGAGTCTGTGGGAAGCCTCCAACCTCAGAGGCTGCCTGAGGCTCCCAGAGCTTTCTCAGGCATTCCTGGATTGGGACAGAGCCCCAGACCCCTCCCCCGCCCCACCCCCCAAACCTTGGATGCCTGCCTAATTGAGGCTTTATTTATTTCCACATTTTCCCAGCTCTGTATGAAGAGACAAGCAAGTGGGTGAGGCCTACAGAAACTCTAAGAGCATGGGGCAGGGGGTAAGAGGGTGGCTAGGGGCAGAGGAATACTCAAGGGTCTGCTTCCTTCATCCTGGAGGGGCTGTGGAGGGGGAAGGCGCAGGGAGGGGGAACCAGGGCAGAGGAGCTGCCAAGTGAGGCGGTTGTGGGAAGAATTTCTTTTTCCCCCCACTCAGACCCAAAAATAGCCATGTCAAAGGAACAAGCCTTGTAAACGGGGAGCCAGCTGAAAGCCATTTGCTTCTCAGCCCTCCTCCCTCTTCCTCAGCTCTTCCTCGCCAGGCCCCTTTATTCTAATTTCTTTCCCAGTTGTGGAAGATCTGGGCCACTCAGTACTGCACCCTCACTGGTTCCATCAGGGAACTCCCAAGTGTAACCAACTCACACCTAGGCACACTCACAGGTGGCCATATCCTAATGTCATTTACTTTTTTTAATAACTGAATTTTCCCATTCAGATTTCTTAAAGGGAAGCAAATCTATGGCTGAAATGTCCACAATAAAAAATAACATGAAGACGGTATTTGCATCTTGAAACAGGAGGGATTGGTCAGATGCAAGAGAGCAAATGCCAAAAAACCATGTACTCTTAGAACTGTTTTTCCCAGTTATGAAATTAACATGTTGATTGAGCAAAGTTTGTAAAAACAGGAAAGCACAAAGATGAAAAGATAAACCGAATGTCCAGAAAAATCATCTGCTGTGAACATTTCGGGGTTTAAATGATGAGTGGCCCTTTTTGGTTTCCTTGCTTAGAGCTATTCCCAGAGGAGAGATCCTTCCAGGCATCACCTCGTCACTGTCAGCTTGTCACACAGGGCAGGCTGCGGGGGGGTGGGGGGGCATCCTTTTGTGGTGGGGGGCACCCCTCCTCAGGGGTGCAGGGCTGGGGGCCAACCCTGGGAGCCTGGCCTAGTCTGTTCGGGCTGTTGTAACAAGTGCTACACACTGGACGGCTCCTAAAACAGTGCACTTGATTTCTCGCAGTTACAGGGGCTGGAAGTCTGAGATGGGGAGCCAGCGTGAGCAGGTTTTGCTGAGGGCCTCTGCCAGACTGCAGACCGCTAACTTCTGGTCGTGTCCTCACATGGCGGAGAGCAGAGAGAGGACACAGGCTCTCTTATGACTCTTAGAAGCCACTAATCCCATTCCTAAGGGCTCCACCCTCATGACCTCATCTAATCCTAATCGCTTCCCAAAGGCTCCACCTCCTAATAACATCCTACTGGCAATTGGGTTTCACCTAGGAATTTAGAGGGGGCGTTGGTCGGACGCAGACATTCAGGCTAGTGCAGAAGCCCTCCAGCTATGCCAGCCGGGCTCTACCTCTGCACTGTAGCTATCCTGGGCAGAGGGTCAGATGGACACAGGTTTAGGTGCTGACAAGTAAACCTGAAGCGTAGAGTTCTCCATCCCAAAGGGACTCCGATTGGAGGTACAGGTTGCTGGCCCTCCTGAAGGCCCCAGGAAAGTCTGGCCTGGGGGGAGCCCGGCGTGTACAACATTCAGGGGAAGACAACACTGCCAGCCCGCGAGGTCTAGGCTCACTGGTTGTTTCAAGCAGGGCTTTTTTACCCCCTGTGGAACCCATTCAAACAAAACTAAATTGAATTAATCTGTCCTCCAGCAGTTTGCCAGAAAATAATAGGGTTTGATGTGTGTGGGTTTCAGTTCCAGCTCTACTGCCTGCTAGCTGACCGGGAACACTTTTTGTAACCTTGCTAAATCCAGATTCTCTCATCTGTGCAATGGGGAGAATAATAACAGCTTCTTGGGCTTGTGGACATTAAACAAGAACTCGGGGGAGCTGCATTTCCTTGTCTTCCCTGCCCCATTCCTGCTGCCCGGGGAATTCATCTCCCATACTAAGGGGAGGGAGGGAAGTTGGCGGCCATGTCCCGTTCTACTCATCACAGGTGTGCTTCCCCCTGAACACAGGCCCTTCCTGCTCTCAGACCCAGCAGAGCCTGCCCGCTGCTTATAAAGCTGAGTTTAACACTTTGGTAATATTATGCCCAGGTTTTTAGATACATACTTTTTCCATGTTTTTTTAGAGAAAGAACCAAAATTCAGAAACATTTTGAGAAGAGCAGTGACAGCAGTGAGGACTTGATGCATATTATTTCCTATTTTTTGGAGTTACCTTGTGTCCTGGCGACAGCCCCCAGCCTAGAGCGTCGTCGAGTGGCTGTCATGCTGAGCGTGCGTACCTCTGTGGCATTTGCTGCTGGCACCACCACCCTCCCTAGCTTCTCTCCAGTTACTTGGAGCCTGCTGGGCAGCAGAAAGGCAGATGTCCCGCGCCCTTTGTTCTGGGTTTACCTCTGGAAAAACAGTTGGCTGCTCCTCTTCTTCCTGCCTTTATCCAGCCGAACCCTGTGTGGCTCTGTGGCTTGACCTCATTTATTTATTCCTTCTGTAGCCACTCTGTCTGCCATGTGCCCCTGGAGTTGAGAGTACGTGTGGAACTCACGCACTTGAAGTGGTGTGTACACAGATGCCCACGGATTGGAAAACCCACGTGCGCCTGCCTGTAGGTGCAGTCTGTCCTGTTGAGTCCTTCCTGCGAGTTCCTCTCCTCTGCCTACCCACAGATGTGCATTCTGTCCCCTCTGCCCCCTGAGTCTTGTCTCCCTCTAGGCAGGGTGTGGTGGTAAAGCGCATATTGGATCGGGTGTCAAAGGCTTGGTGACTCCATGCAGCCATGGACTGTTATTTCCTGGCTTGGGTCAGATATGCTCTGGTGAAAGTCCAGAGTAAAGACATATTGGTAAAGTATAGAGCTACAGAGGCCTCACCTGTCCCGTCAGCTTCCTGTACAGAGGAACCAGTCACCATCCCTAGCCTACCTGTCCTCAGCCCCGCCGGCTCTGGAGCCCTGTGTTCACTGTCCACAGTGCTAGGGGGAAGCTTGGGGTGTCCGTTTGTCTGACCCCAGGACAGCAGTGGCTTCCCTGGGATCTAGCCGCCTGGGCTGTTCTGGAAGTAGTAGCTTCTATTTTTAGTAAGCTGCCTGATTGGAGGCCTTGTGGAACTTAACCCGCTCACCTTGTGCTTTGATCCTTCTGTCTGGCCTTCTCTCTTTACATGGAAAAAGTTGAAGTTCATGCCCCGACCAGAGCAAATCTGTTTTTGCTGGAGACAGAGGCTCTCACTGTGAAAACCCTGCCCCTCCCACGGCCCCTGTTGTCTCTTAAGTAATTTCCAGTAGGCTGTCAGCATTGATGCTGGTTCCTTCCTGATAGGGTACCTCATGGTGAACAAGCGTCTTCCACTCTTATCTGCTGTATCAGGACATCACGGGAGTGAAAAAGAGTATTGAAAATGATGGAAGCATAATTCCCTGCAGGAAAACAGATTGGTTTCAAATATGCTGTCCGTACATCCTGCCTCAGACAATGGCCCTTTGCACATGATTTCCCTGACTTCTGATGCCCTCGTTTTATTTTAAGCTTGAATAATCAAATCTTTGAGTAAAGCTTCTTTGTTCCTTTTTAGCAACAGGACATCTCATAGAACATGAGGTAGGGTGTTGTCTTGGTAACAATCATCATTTAACTTTTCCCCAAACAGAGGGAACATTTTATGACTTTAGCAGCTACGGACGGGGCTAGCGTGTAGAGCACATTCACAACCTGAGGGAGGGGTCTCATCCTGCTGCCCGCAATGCCGTCTGTAGTTGAGGACCGACATTTCAGAGACAATTGAGGTCATCTAGTCAGTGACCCCGGCATCTCAGCTCACCCCAAATTTAGAAATCCTGGGACTAGGCATTTAATTAGCTTCACAGGGGAGGTGGATTGAGCTCGTGCAGTGCTGGGGAGGGATACTGGACCTGTGGGGTTGGGAGGACCGTTTAGGGCAAGGAGGACTTCACTGGCAGCGCGATGGCAGCCCTCTGGACACTTCTGGCTATGTGTGACCCATCCTGATTGCCCACCAGACAGCCTTATTGGCTGGCTGGCGCTGTGTGGGTGCAGAGTTCTGAAGCAAGACCAGGGCCCCACTCCTGCTTCGACTCCTTCCTAACTTGCACAGCTCTCTCAGCTCCGCACGGAGTCTGACCCGCTGCCTCTTCACTCTGATGCTGAGGTCCTGCCTACCTTGTGTATGGTTTTTGTGAGGAGTAAATTTGAAAAGAATTCTGTGACCCAAGCACAGCTTCCTTGCTGGGGCATGCTGGGGGGGCCTGCTTCATCGTGGAGACAGGGACCTGCCAGTTCTTGTGCCAACCTTCTGTGGAAGGTTGAAGAAACAGAAATAAATGTCAGCTGATGCTTATGGGCAATTAGACCTAGCTCCCTGAGTGGGGTGTCTTTGTTCTCTGACTCTGTTCTAAGGGCCAGTTTCTAGAAAGTGACTCTCTTGGCCATTCCATTTGGTACCTTATTTTTTCCATGATGGCCTTGACCAGTACCCTGTAATTAGACCCCTGGGCTGGACACTCAGGACTTTAACTTTTCTGGCAGAAAGGAGGCACCTTGCTGTTTCCTCACTTGTTCATTCATTTGGTGATCTCTAAGCATCTGCTCTGTTTCTGCTAGGGAGTTAGGAAATTGGACGAGCCCTTCCTCCCGACAAGGCAGCTCTAGGCCTTGCTGGGGGGTGGACACATGGACACCTAAGGAGGGCAATACTGAGCCTCCATGCAGGTACCACCAGGTGAAGGGTGGGGAGGGAGGAGAGCTGGAGGCAGCTGGTGGGGTTCCCACCAGGGGCAGGGTGGGACTTGGAACTGGAGAGAGGTATATATGGGAGCATGACCAGCCCTCCAAAGAGGTAGGAGCTTTCAGATCCGTGGAGCGCAGCAAACACACTGGCCTGCCAGGGAGAGTCTCGGGATCACGGTGGAAACTCCTTTTTGCCCTGCCTGTCTACATCCTGGACGTTATGGGTTCAGCCAGTTGGGGAGTGTGTGAGTGTGTGTATGGACACGTGGTTCTCACACCTCCTCTTCTCTGGACCACCTTGTTCTGGAAGAGAACCTGCTTATACTTCTGCAGAGAAGACCCTGTCCAGAACCCCCAAGCCTGGGGAGTGGTCTGCTGAAACCTTCAGGAATAGGAATGAAGTTAGACACATGAATTGAGGTCAAGATGGCAGGTTTGGTTGTTACAAAATCTCCCTGTGGCAAACATAACATTTTTTTACTTTCTCTTTGGCCCAAGCTGCGTGCATTCTCATAAATTCTGATACTTGGAGATACCAGCGTAGCGGAGGCCAGCATGCCCAGACACCCAGGAATGAGGCCTGTGAGAGGCCACAGAGGGCTGGGTGAGCAGAAACTTTCGCCTCCAGGCCCTGGCGCAACAACCTGCTAATTGTGTAACTTCAAGTAAAAACAGTTCTTTTGGGTAATGTTTTATTGAGATAGAACTCATGTATCATATGATACCTGCATTGAAAGCAGCCAGTTCAGTGGTGTTCAGTGTATTTGACAGAGTTAGGCAACCATCAGCACAGCTGATTCTAGAACAGTGGGTCATCGTTCAGAGAGAAACCCTGTACCCACACCCATCATCCCCACTTGCCTCCCATGCCCCCTCACTCTGGAGAACTTTCTGCTCTCTGGAGTTGCCTGTTCTGGACATGTCCTGTAAATGGAATCCTGCGATATATGTCCGTTGGTATCTGCTGCTTTCACTCAGCTGGAGGTGTTCAAGGCTCACCTGTGTTGCAGCAGGGGTCAGGCAGCCGTTCCCATTGAAGGCTGAATAATATTCTGTCATGGATCTACCACGTTTTGTGTGTCCATTCATCTTTTGGCGCACATTTGGGCTTCCGCTTTGTGGCTGTTGAGAATCATATTGCTGTCAACAGCCATGTACAATTTTAAAAGCTGAGGTTATAGTTTTATTGGTTGGTATACCTGGGACTGGAATTGTTGGGTCACATGGCAACTCCATGTGTAAGTTTGAGGAACCGCCAGGCCGTTTTCCACAGGATGCGCCGCTTTGCATCCTGACCAGCAACGTAGGAAGGGTCTGATTTCTCCATGTCTTCCGCACGCGTTGTCCATCTTCTCATCATACCCATCCCAGTCGGGGGAAGCAGTATCTCTTTGTGGTTTTGATTTGCATTTCCTCCATGGTCGAGCCAATTTTTTAACCTCTCTGCACGTGTCTTCTTGTGAGTAAATGTAGGACGATGATGAAGGATGTGTATTTTACTTGTTAGATATTCTTATAAGCACATCACTTTTTGGCCTTTTGGCTAAGATCAAATGTAGATATTCTTATAAGCACATACTGTGTGGCCTCTGTTGTTCTTAAGTGCTCTGTATGCATTAGCTTGTCTAACCCTCGTGACAGCCTTTATGAATTGCTAATGTTTTTACCTCCGTGTTGTAGACGAGAAAAACTAAGGCCTAGAGAGCTTGAGTCACCTGCCTGAGGTCACACTACTATGCAGCCATGTGAAATCCGTTGTCACCCGTGCCCAGCATTTCTTGGCATGCTAGCTGTGGTTTCCTGGGTCCATGTGCTGGGGTATGCCTGGTTGATCCTGCGGGGGCCAGACGTCCATGGGGTTTGTGGCACTGAGCCTCTGGCTGTGCGAGCTAGTTGCTGGTGAATTACCAGAACTTATTTTTCCTTTCCTGATAGTTGCTTCTGCGTCCCCGGTAGAGGAGACGTGCCATGAAGAATGGGCACAAGTTCTCTGCCCATTGGGCAGTGTGTCTTTCGTCCTTCCTTCCTGCTGAATAGTCCAAGGCTGCAGTCAGGTCTGACTAGGAAGCCGCAAAGCAGAACTACTTCTCTATCCTTTCTTTGTCCCTGTCACCTTCCTCCCCTGGCGGCTGGCAGAGCATCACAGGGACAGAGGCCCAGTTGTTTTCTTTCCGCTGTGTCTTCTCTGAGCCTCTCCCCAAAGGTCACCCCCTAGGGCTCGGTGAGCAGGCCCTTGCAGGCCCAGGCAGCCGCCCCCTCTATTTGGAGCCGGGGCCGACCCGTCCAGTCTTGCTTTCCGTCTGTCCCCCAAAAGAGAACTTGATGCCCAGTGGCCTGGGCCATCAGCTCTGTTCTTCAGCCACTGTTCTGTTATTTCCCCAAGACAGTCTGTTCTAGGACACTTGGTAAGGTTTTCTGTCTCTGTTGAGGTTTGCTCTCTTGGGGTTCTTAGTGGTTTGGGGAGTGGTTGGCAGATGCTGGAGCCGAGAGGGGCCTTGTTACTTTCAAGTCCATCTGTGGAACAGTCCCACATGCCCACCGCGTGTGCTTGTTTTTTTCCTGTATTTCCTCTTGTGTCAGGGTTCCCTACTTGAGGGTTACGTAAGCCTCACACAAAAGCCTAGAAATAGACTTTTGTTGTTTATCCTCAAGTGGACACTAATCTCGTTCAGCGTAACCTGAGATGGGCCTCACTTTCCCCCAGGGTTGGGGAGCGCTGTCTTCTGCCCACAGTGTGGGTTTGCCTGCCCTTGTGGTTGAAGGGAGCAGAGCGAGGGCTGAATGGCTCTCTCAGACCACTTCACCTGCAGGCTCTAGGCCAGCTCTGCAGTGGCCTCTGCCACCATCCCTCAATGGTGGGACCAGCCGTGCCTCGAGTCCCCAGGGTGCCAGTTACTGTCTGTGGCCCATTTTTGTGGCAGGTTGCTCTTACAACTGTGTGGGAAGCCCCTATCCCCATGCTGCTCTTCCTGGGGCAGGATTGCTCTGGCCTTGTGAGGCCCTCGGGATGAGAAAGCACGCGTCTCCAGGGCCGGATTGGCAGATTTTGCCTCCAAGTCACATCCAGTGAGGCAGAAGGGGAGGGTTGGTTGCTTGGCGGTGGCAGTTCTGTTGGAGGCCCTGGCACAAAAGAGGCTGTTTTGGACCATCTGAAGTCCAGTAAGGAGAAGATGCTTTCAAGTCAGGCCTTGTTCCTCTGGAAACCATGCAGCTCTCCAGAAGGGGCCATGCTCAGTGACCTGGGCAGGACCTTTTTAATACACTGTAGATTTTCTGGTTTTGGTTTTGGTCTTGGTTTTTTTACACTTTAATTTTTTAAATAACAGTTCTAGCAATTTTTTTAATGACAGTATATGACATAAGATATCTTTCCCCCAAAGGGAGGTCTGTAATAAACCTTTTACTGAAGTAAACCATACATACAGAAAAGCCTACATATCTGTCACAAGGTACAGCTGGATGAGTTCTCACAAACCAAGCAGACCTGTGTAGCCAGCACCTGAGTCAGGATGTGCGGTGTCTCCAGATGGGTTGGGGGAGCTCCTCCAGGGTTAAGTGTCTTTGGAGTGCCGTTCTGGGCTGTTGTGTCCCCTCAATCCTGCTGACACAGCAGAAGTACTCAGTAGTTACTAGTCCACTGAATGGTTGATGAGTGAAAGGAAATTTGATTCCCATTCTGTGGGTCCTTTCCAGCAAGCCTGTGGTCATTTCTGGGCATTTCTGCCTCTTGACCCTTTGTGGTCAGCTTGCAGAAGTGCCTCTGCCGGAGGACTTGATGGTGGCAATGGGAAGCACGGAGGGCCTGCTGTGAGAAAGCCTGTGGTGTCCAGAGAGTTGAGATGGGGCTGTTCCTCCAGGAATGCTTCTGGAGACCACCCTCCCCCTGCCCATGACAGGATTGCTGTTGGTCCAGGACTTTGCCGCCTGAGTTTCCCAGTGCCTCTGACCAGTTGAAGGCTCTGCCAGGACCGCTGGACAGACCCAGGGGGAGAGCTGTTCATGGGGAGATGTGTCAGCCCGTCATGAGCATATCTCAGCTGCTGGGTGTTCATTAGGGTTGGTGAGCGTCATGAAAAAAAAGGCCCCATATGTGCATAAGAATCGCAGCTAAGTTTCTGTAACTGAGCAGTACGTAAGCCTGCTCAGCCTGGGAAGAACAGGTTGGGAATGCCGCATTTTGAAGATGGGTCTTAAAACAAGACTGTTGTCACTGCAGAGCCCCAGGAAGTGGGGGTTTCTGAGATTGCTTGGCAGTTGTCAGTAAGAAAGAGACCAGAGAGAACTTCCAGAGTGAGGACGTCCTTGTCAATGCGAGCCTTCAGCGGGCGCTCGCAGAGGATCTCCTCATCCCAAGTTCTTTCACTGTGGTGCTGCCATCTTTGAAAGTGGAGGATACACTGAGGAGAAACTTGACGTCAGGCCCCCTTCTCTCAGAAGGCATTCCATCTTCCCCACATTTCCTTACTTCTTTGCTCCTGCTTCTGCGATTTGGAAGTCTAACCAGAAGGCTGTCAGGTTTTGTTGTCCTCCAGGCTCCCTATCCCAAGAGGGAGGGTGTTGGTGCTGGTGGGGTTTTTCTGTGGACTGAGGGAGAAGCATGTGGGTCTGGGAAGAAGAGGGTGCTTCTTCCAGGTGGCCCCCCCTCCCCCTGGTGACGGGGGAACCCTGGCGGGACTGGGCCCCGTTCAGGTTGCTCCTGACTCTTGTGGCATTTGGGCACAGGGTCTGTCCTTAGAGGGATTTCTGGGCCCTGGGTTTGAGGCTGGTTCCCTTCTCCAGCTGCAGCACGTGCACCGTGAGTCTGGGGCTGCCGCTGCCGGTGGACACTTGACAGGTTCCTCAGCAGTTTGGCCCCGGGCGCCCTGCGGGAAGCCTGGGAGACCAGTATCCTTGGCGGGAGGAGGAGGCACGGACGGCCGTGGCTCTGGCCTGGTCTGTATTCTTGTAGACTCGGAGCATAAGCCCCAAGCCCAGGTCATCCCTGAGGGTCTCCTGCCAGATGCCTCTTGTGACCCCCATACCCGTTTCTCGCCTGGTCTTCTAGAAGCCAGGGAGGCCCAGTGATTCCTGATACATGACAAGCTTGTGTTTCTGTCTCTGGCACGTTTGGATTCTTGAAGTAAATCTGAGAGCTTCTCCCCAAAGGGCAATTTAAAATCTGAGCTTCCAGTTCGAGTTGGTCTTGTTAAGCTGAGCCCTGTAGTGGCCGCATGGTTGGTGGAGGGGGTGTGTGTGTGGGGGGGCACACTGCTTGTGGGTGCCCTGCAGTTCAGCACATTGCCGATGTGGGCGGCGAGCTCCCCTTCATGCGCTGGGCTCCTGCCAACGCTTGCACCCAGCAGAGGCCAAGGAGCTGGACCCAGAGCTCAGGGCAGGGGTTGTGGAGGCAGGAGTCTGCTTCCCGAACTGCCATCTTTATGGCACCTCCTCCCACGGCCAGGGCTCTTCGGGGCTTTGCCCCCATCATCACACACAAGTGCTGTGGCCCTGGTTGCCTTCCCCATGCCCCACATCTTCACAGGCGGCATCATTGCCTGGCATGGCCTCCGTTTTCCCAGGGGTCTCATTGGGTCACCGGAAGGGAAACTGCCATTCTCCCCTGCCCGTCCTATTCCCTCCGTGTGTCTGAGGGTTGCATTTTCTTGCCTCATTGAGGCTGGTAGGGTTTTGGGGGGTACTGTCCCGAGCACTGGGTGCTGGGCACCTTATAAAATCACATCTCCAGTGGGATCTGCTCTTCGTCTCTACCCCCTCTGTTCCCACCTCCCTCTACCAGCAAGCTCTGCCCAGCTGTGTTTTGTCTCTGCTCCCCCTCTCTGTCTTTGCTTTCATCGGGTCCTCTTGGGCCTGGCCTAAAGCTGTGTGAGTGACTTCATCCAGCTGGATGGCCGCCCTGGGCCAGCCAGCCAGCCAGCCGCAGATCGAGCCTGCTGCGGCACCACGCGGATCTGGGTCCCCCCATGGGGCAGTTGTTCCCCACTCTGCATGGACGTTAGGAGCACTAGGGGACTTTTTAAATAACTCTGACGCCCCCAGAAAATTTAAATCTGAGTCTCTGGATATGGAACTTCTACTTAAAAATCTTCCCGGGTGATTCCATGATTCAGCAGAAGTGGAGAATCACTGCTTTAAGCTTTAAGACCTTGCGCTTTAAGACTGCTTGCCTTCTTTCTAGCCTTTCTGGTGAGGCTGTGGTCCTGGAGAGCCTCTCCTCCCTGCTCTTACCTGCAGCACCAGGGGTGAGTGGGAAGCTGCTGCAGATGGGCTCTGGGGGCTGTCACTGCTCCCCGCAGCCGAGTGCCTTGCAAGGGTGTCGCAGTGAACAGCTTGTTTACCTACGATCTACCTGGCAGGCCTGTAGGTAAGAAAGCAGCTCAACTGCATGGGACAGCAGCACCCCCTTCCTCCCAAGCTAAGGCAGAGTGGAAGGCTGGGAGCTGGGCTGTGGGAATCTCCATATAAGGCCACCGTTGCTCCAGCCCGCCTGCCTGCCTGCCTATGTGCCAGCCTCCGCCTTCTTCGTGGCTCCCGCCCACCTGCCCCTGGAGGGCTCCGGAGAGACAGCTCCTATAGGCTTCTGCCAGGGGTGCCTTGAGTCCCTCCTCGTTCTCTTTTGTCTTTGGTCTTCTCCTTTCCCTCCTAATCTAACATGTCATGGGAGAGAGGGCTCAAGAACTCATACAGCAGGCATAACATGCTCACCTAGTGTCTGCTCTGCTCCCTGCTGAGCTCTTGGGTGTGTGGGGAACTCAGACAGGTGCTCTCTCCCTGGCACTTCACTGGGATAAGATTGCAGGTAGTGGTGAAGAAAGGAGCTGTGCGCCCCCGGAAATGAGCGGAATGTACAAGACTAAAGGCAGAAGGGAGTGCCCATGCGCACTGTGCTCCTGTGGACGACATTCTTTCCTGTAGGGGACTGGCTAGCAGTTCTAGAACTGCTGGGCATGTGCACCGTGACTGGACAGTTAAGGAATTGGACGGTGGATAGTGGGGCCACTGTTGGAGTGGGTGCTTCCAGGCAAAAAAAAAAAGAAGGCGGTGGGGAGAAGCTAGCACGATCCATGTGGTGCTGGATTAGAGGCAGAGCTAGCAGTATGCTGAGTTTAATAGCGTTATATAAGGAGAGACAGACAGAGAGGGAAGGGTGGATGTAGGTGGGTGGACACAGACGGATTCTGTGCGCCTCCATTTCCGTGCTGTTGGCTCAGAAGGCCTGGAGGCCACAATGCCCCCAGCAGCAGTGAGCATCCCTAGCACCTGGGTCTTGGCTCTAAGTACCTTCTCTAAGCTCCTAAGCGGGCTGCTCAGAGAAGTGGCTGGCTCTGGGTCCGGGCTGGAAATACACAGGCTGGGCCTGGAGCACCTTCTAGTGCCAGGCGTTAGGGGAGCACTTGGAGAATGTGCTTGTGTGCACACTGCATACAAGCATGATCTGTCAGACATGCACACACATGATCTGTTAGAGACACAGGAGCCGACCAAGGAGGCCTCCCTCACTGACTGAAGCTACAACAAAAGACATAATTCGAGCAGCAAAAAAATACATAATGCAGAGTTGGAATATAATCCGGAGTATAAAATGAATACCCACAAGTCCATGTAAGTAAATGATTGAAGAAATAAACAAGTAAAGGAGAAGAAACAAAATCTCTTTGCAGAGGAATTCCAAATAACTTGGGTGGCGACTCCCCGCTCAGGGAGCTGGAGCTAACTCCCCACTGCTTATGGGCCGGCTGCGCACGGAGACTTCCCTCCTACCCCAGGGGAAACAACAACTCTAGAGCGCAGAGTGCAGCCAGTGGACACAACCTCAGCCAGGTGTTCCCAGTCGCCATCAACAGTGAGAAGTCCTGTGCCCTGGATAGGATGGAAGATGAGCGGGCCTCACCTCCGTGGTCTTCCTCCCCCAAACCCCGAGCCCCAGTAGAACCAGGAGAAAAATGCCAAATTCCAATGGAGAGATGTTCTACAAAATATCTGACCGGTGATATCATGAATAAGGCAAGTCTGAGAAAGTGTGACAGCCAAGAGGAGCCTAAGGTGATTGACGACTAAATGTAATGTGGGGTCCTGGCACAGAAGAAGTATGTTACGAGGAGACTAAGGAAATTGGAATAAAGTAGGGACTTAAGTTAATATCCTAGAGCACTGGGGGCGCCTGGGTAGATCTGTGGGTTAAAGCCTCTGCCTTCGGCTCAGGTCTTAATCCCAGGGTCCTGGGATCGAACCCTCCTCTCTCTCTGCCTTCTTGGATCTCTCTCTTTGTCAAATAAATAAATAGAATTCCTAGAGCACGTTGGTTGATTCATTGATGATAAATGTACCACACTGTTGTGAGGCGTTAATTACAGGGTAAAATGGGTGAAGGGTATGTGGGAACTCTCTGTACTAATTTCTCAACTTCTCTGTAGATCTAAGTCTATCCTGAAATAAAAGTTTCTTTTAAAAAATATTGTTAAATGAAGTACCATAGAGGGGCGCCTGGGTGGCTCAGTCAGTTAAGCATCTGACTCTTGATTTCGATTCTGGTTGTGATTTCAGAGTAATCAGATCAAGCCCCGTATTAGGCTCCGTGCTCGGCAGGGAGTCTGCTTGGGATTCTCTTTCCCTCTCCCTCTGT